>NW_015386790.1:103035-139214 GCF_001527695.2 Protobothrops mucrosquamatus
CCAGCGGGGGTGGCAGCCGGCAGGGGCATCGCTCCCTGGGCCGTCCCTGGGCAGCCGAGCCAGAAGCCTCAACTCCAGCCTCCCACAGCAGGCTGAGATAGGTGAGTCTGCAGCTCCTTCTCCCCGTCGGCCTCCTCCTCCGCTCCCTGGGAACCTTCGCGCCAAAAGGCGGAAAGAAGAAAGTCCCAGAGAGGGAGAGAGTGGGGTGGGGGGAGAGCGGTCTTTTCCAAGGGGAGGAGAAGCCAGGACAAAGCTGGACGGGGGGCAGAGCCGGTGCAAGTTTTGCCTTAGGCTCCACTCTTTAAATCAAGCTTCCTGTTCTGCGCGCGCGCGCGCATGTGCGCATGCGCGCGCGCGCGCATGTGCGCACAAATTATGCGGCTCCCAGTTTTTTCTTTTGTGAGCTGACTCGAGTATAAGCCTAGGGGGGCATTTTTCAGCTCAAAAAATGGGCTGAAAAACTCGGCTTATACTCGAGTATATACGGTACCTCACAAAGCAGAGGCCAAGGGTGAGAAATATCCTCTTCAATTATTACTAAATGGAATCAATTCCAAAGAAAGGAGGTGAACTAGCATAACACCATGCTACCTACCCCAATTCTCTGAACTGATCCAGAAGAATACCATTAAGTCAAGTAGGACAAGGATGGATGCACTATCCATTTCATGCTCAAGCCAGAGGTCATCCAAAAGCATGACCAATGCAATTTCTATACCATACCTATATCCTTACTGGAAAGGATTCAGATAATCTGCTTCCTCCAAAGCCCTCTGAATCTGTTATAAAACCAACTTCTCCATCACCTTTCCAAACAAAGGGAGATTAGATACTGAATGATAATTGTCCAGTGTGGTGGGGTCTAGCAATGGCTTCTTGAGGAGGGAGTGAACCATGTCTCTTTAACATGTAGAGCAACAATCTCCTCACTCAAAGAATTACCAACTGCTAGAACCTGC
The DNA here is from genome assembly GCF_001527695.2 of Protobothrops mucrosquamatus. Taxonomy (NCBI): domain Eukaryota; kingdom Metazoa; phylum Chordata; class Lepidosauria; order Squamata; family Viperidae; genus Protobothrops; species Protobothrops mucrosquamatus. The sequence continues at coordinate 103,995 of NW_015386790.1, forward strand.
TCACATGACAACACCTGAGCCACTTCAACCAGCCAGGAAAGGTATGGATCTAAAGACTAGATGGCTGAGTTCACAGTCCTAAGGCACCTCTTCACTTCTTCTGATGCAACAAGTTCAAAACTTTCTCAAATAACCTTCCCAGACTCTTCCCTAAGCATCTACTCCAAATCTGCAACAAGACCAGCATTCAACTGAGAATGCATCTGAATAACGTTATCTGGCAGATGTTGCAAAAATGTCTTTGCATGTCCCTATAAGAGATCCTACACACACCCTTTACCCAAGAGGGCTTGCATCACCCAAAATAGAGTTTTGGGGTGGGCAATCTCTGGATGCAGTAAGGGCAGAGAAATACTAATGCTTCATCAACCCTACCACCACAAGATAGGCTTTAATAGTAGCTCTAACTCATGTTTGGTTTAGTTAATCTTTTGTTAAACACAAGTGATGCTCTAGATCAGGGGTGTCAAACTTCCGGCCCATGGCCCGAACATGTCATCAGGACGTGTCCGGCAATGGCGAAAAAGCTCCAATACATTGTGCGACATCACATGACGTCGCGAGTTTGACATGTCTACTCTAGATGTCTCTTCTATCTTTTTATCTCTCTCAGCAACTTTGTGAGCCATGAGGATTGATAAGATCCCTGAGACAGGAGAGGTCACATGGATGTGATCTAATCCAAGGCCTCAGCTGCCCCCTTATACCAAGTAACAACCAAGTCTTTGTATGGACTATGCAGCAGACTAACAGGGACAAATTCTGCTCCCTTTAAAATTCCTCTGGGATCAACAGTTGCCATGAGTGGACCAATCTAATGGGTTCAGGCTTTCTGAAATGAATAGTGACACTAGAAAATTCCATAGAAATCGGGTTGATCTGGCCATGATAAAGAGACATGTAAACCTCCCCCAATTTCAGATCATATTGCCACTGGTTTGACAGTAACACCAAATCTGAAGTGTGACACTGTCCTGAGCTGGCTCTGGATGACCTAGGATAGAGATAGACCCAAGACTGTTCTGGAAGTCACAAAGTCTGGAGACACCTCAGTTCCCATTCCTAGGGAAGGCAGTTTAAAGTCCATCCAGAACCATCAGTCTGGGGAACTCTACTGCTAACCCAAAACATGAGTTATGGAGGATCAGAATGGCTGTTATGCAGCAGAGACACTGGTACAACGGCAACAATCCCAATTAATCCCTAGAGCTCAACCTACTGAACAGGGTCTTACATCTGATGACCTATAGGGCAGAGCCCCTGAAAGCTATAAGAGGTTCTCTGATGACAACCCCCACACTCCTCTCCTCTCTCAGAATCTTGACAGGTGCCCCACTTGAAACCAGCTCTGCAAATTTCAGAAAGGGCCACGGTCCCAATTTTAGAACCCAACCAAATCTTAGTAATACATACCTGGTCAGTTGTCTCCTCTATGATCAAATCATGGATGAAGGAGACTTTATTACAGATGACTTGGTATTTAGTAGCAGCCCTGGTGTCTAGTTGTTGAAGACCTGCTGGTATTGGGGCTGAGATCAAGGAGCTGGAACTCAGAACCATTATGAGACATTATGAGACAATGATTCTGTGGTCCCAAAGTCAGTCTACTCCCTGACTCTTGCCATATCTCCCCATGTTTGATATCACCATGAGGTTATGGCCTGCCACCACCCCACAATTACAGCCCATCCTCCAAACCAAGTCTGCCAAGATCTGGGACTGAGAATGTTCCAGTGTCCTAAATGTGTGTGTAGGGAGAAAACACTAAGCCCCCTAAATAACTTTGTTCCAACGACTCTTAGTATCAACAAGGTACCCAGCTTTCACTTCCCCACCCATTACCATACATGTACACACATTAAAACCCATTTAAACACCCAAACATAGGTTCTCTCCCTGCCACTCCCACTAGCAGGAGGAGGGGTCTCCTCATTCATCCCTCACCAATTCCTCCTCTCCAGATGGAGAAATCAGATCATTCATCAAGGCACCCAACAGAACCAGATTCCTTCCTTCCTTCCTTCCTTCCTTCCTTCCTTCCTTCCTTCCTTCCTTCCTTCCTTCCTTCCTCCCTCCCTCCCTCCCTCCCTTCCTTCCTTCCTTCCTTCTCAGGGCTACCCAGAGGGCAGGCAAGGGCAGTGGTAGGATTCAGCTGGTTCACACCACTTCGGCAGAACCGATAACTAATTTTTTGTTGTCCAGGCCCAGAATGGACTTCCAGAAGCAGCATCCACACAGAGAACCGGTTGTTCACACATTTGAATCCCACCACTGGGCAAAGGTGATTGTCATAGGGAGAAGTACTCCACATCAGCCTATCACTCTGTTGCCCCCCACCACAGGCTAATGCCTTCTAATCCCCAGTGTCCCACCAAAAAATAGAGGATATGATATAGAAAAAGAATTGCCTGAAATTCCAAATGTCCTGAAGCCAACCACAAATGCCTACTTGCTTTTTATCTAGGTGTTCCTGGCTGCAGAGTGGTTTGGATGTTGGACTAAATGCCTCCTGGGTGATGGTGACTTTGCCCAGCAGCTTATTCAGGTCCTTGTAGTTGCAAATGGCCCATCTCAGCCACTCCTGACTTCCAGCTACAGACCAGTCCTCTGTAAGGAGTGGTCAGAAAATTAGCCCATAGGAAAGATGGCATGGCCAGTCCAAAGCAGTTTAGTAGTACAGCAAGCAAACACCATCAGATTCCAATACAATTGCAAAACAGTACAAAACAATGAAAATGGCAAAAAGTAAATGTGATAATCTCTTCCAAATCTCCAGTTCAAATAGCCTAAGCAATTCATTCTCCCAGGTAAGCACCACCAAAAGCACACACATACCATGCAATAGTCCACAAACAACAGAACTGGAAATCCTTCTTCAAGATGGTTAGTTCTTGCCATAAATTCATACTTGTTTATGATTTGCCAATATTATAAAATGTTGACAAAAAAGACATGGTGCCACCCAAAGATACCCCATATCCCAAGGACACATAAGATCTTTTAAGCTGCTACAGTATCACACATCCAGCATTCAAAGAGGCAGGAAAGGAGAGAGTTGGGCCTGAGCACATCTAAGCCATATCAAAGGAATAACATCAAGGGACAGCAAGGGATAATATCAAGATCACAAGAAATCATGATAGTGCTCTATACCACACTGGTGAGGCCATGTTTGGCAACCAGTTCTGGTCATCACAATACAAAAAAATGCTGAGAGCCTAGAAAAAATACAGAGAAGACACACAAAAAAATAAGGGGTCTGAAGGCTAAATCCTATGAAGACCAGAACTAGGTATATTTAGCTTAACAAAGAGAAAGCTGAGAGAAGACAAGATAGCAATCTTCCAATACTTCAATGGCTGCCACAGAGCATTAATTTATTCTCCATACCTCTATGAGGACAATGGGTGGAAGCTTATTAGAGGGAGATCCAACCTGGAAATAAGGAAAAATTTCATGATAGTAGGAAATATTAAGCAATGGGGAACAGCTTGCCTCCCAGAGTTCTTGATGCTCCATTGCTGGAGGTTTTCAAGAAAAGATTGGACAATCAATTGTCCCAGATAGTATGAGGATTCCTGCCTCAGGCAGAGGATTGCACTAGAAGACATCCAAGATCGCTTCCAGCCTTATGATTCTATGATTCTGTGTATCTGTGATTCTGTGATTCTATGAAACCTGTTATGGATGACAGGCAAGAATAACAAACATCAATGGAAGACTATACATCTGGTAAGAAAACTGTTGACAGAGTATTGCAACAAAAAACAATGACACCCATTAAACATAATTGCCTAGCAGATAATACTTGGTTTAGTTTTATTGCTATTTGATACATTATGTATAAATATATTCTACAATACTTGTAAGATTTTCACTGGAGAAAATCTTTCACTGGAGATAATATCTTTAAAGCTGACCTAGCTGAAAAAAAATCTGCAAAAATGCTACATACATTATATTGCAAAAATATAATATTTATACATAATGTATCAAATAGCAATAAAACTAAACCAAGTATGATAACAGAATCTGATTGGGTATTCTTTTAAGATAAGGGATAGGGTAAAATAAATTGGGACCACTGTGATGTGGGAAAGAGAAATCTCTCTCGCTCTCTCTTTCACACAGAAACATTAGTTAAGCAATGTGAAGCACTCTGGGAAGCTAGTATTTGTCTCATTAGGAAAAAAAATATATGCATCCAGGGATTGAAAATAGTTCACAGAATTCCAACTTGTTTGACCTTAAGTGGCAGCAGAGAAAGAATGGGGCCAATCTCCATTCTCATCTCCATTCTTTGTAGAGGACACCACTGTGCTAACATCTGGACAATCTGTCCTATCCTCAGCACAGACAAAGCTATGTACAACATTAGCAGCTGGTTCACAAATGCAATGAAACAAACCAAGTAGCATCCACACTCCCTGATGGGACTCTGAAATGTAAAAAACAACAAACATATTTACTGAACATTCTACAAATCTACTTAATGAGCGTGACGTAATAAAGAAAATCCCCTCCCTCCAATGTTAGTTTCCTATCAGAATGAAATAGAAGGATTTAAACTTTGTTCCCTGAGGTTTCTTGCATAGTTGTTTGTAGTTGTTGTTATTGTTGTTGTTGTTAACCAAGACTTCAGGGTATTTTTCCCTCTGTCCATGAATTTTCATCCTGACCTGCTGGATGACCTTGGATTTCATTACTATAATCTCCAGAGCAGTCCTATCATTAGACATGGTGAATTAACTGCCTCCAGCAGATGTTGGAAAAGAATAGCAGTGATAATTCCCCACCCATGTCGTATGAGTTCCACAGCTCTTCTTATTTGTGTAGGGAAGTAGGGAGGGGAACTATACTTGTAATGGAGTAAGCTTTATTCTGTCTTTGTGTGAAGAAGCAAACTATACTAGGGCACTCATGTCTGTCTCAGGTTCTATGTCTTGGCCTGGATAAGTTTCAATAAATCATAGAAATGGAAGGACTATGTGGGCCACATCATCCAATCCCATTGCTCAACAGTGAAGTCCAAATTAAAGTACCTTAGACAGAGGGCTATTTAACTACTGATTCAACACATTCAGTGAAGCATAACCCACCACCTCTCTGAATAACTGTTTTCATTGTCAAATTATTCTTGCTGTTTGGAAGTTTCTTTTAACATAGTTTAGTGAGAATCTGATTTTCTGTAACTGAATTATTCTGTAGTGTTATAGGAGAGAACATGTAGCTCAGAGTTGAGATGGTGGAATCTTGGTGCTTGCTGATCATGATTTTCTTCTTGCAGATGTTTCATTACCAATCTAGGCAACATTTTCAGTGAAGATAATAAAAGGGAGTAAAGATGACACACAAAAGTCAACAACTCTACACCCTTATGTCAAAGTACTAAGGATGTTAATTATATTAGTAATGAAATTTCTGTAAGAAGATAACCAAGATCCCCACCCTCATTATCTGTGTCCTGTACCCCAGAGCAGAAGATTTTCTGTCTTGCTCTTCCAAAAGATTCCAAACATTTGGGGACAGTTACCACATTCTCCTTTCAATAGGGTAAAATGAAATATCTCCCTTAATGTGCCTTCATTGGACTGTTCTTAGTTCTTTGAATGAAATTTCTTGGCCTTCTCTGGATCATTTCCTATTTTTTCTAAATGTTTCTTGAAATATGGTACCTAGAATCACACTCTGAAATAGGGTCTGACCAAAGCTAAAATAGCTGAAACAGTTTCTTCCCGTGATTTAGTAATTATCGTTCTGTTGAGACAGCCTAAAACTGTATTTACCACCTTTGCAGTTACTTCATACTGCTACATGCAGTATGCAATCAACTGCTATTCGAAAATCTTTTACAAAGGTAGATTTCTGTCATCCTCCACAGATGTATTTCCTTATTGAGGAAGTTTCCTGAGATAAGAATGTTCACCTTGTGTCCATTAAAATTCATTCTGTTGCTATCAGCACATTTCTCTAAAATATCTTTGAATTTCATTCGTGTTCTCTAGGCATTAGCTATATCACCCCAGATTTGTGTTATTTGCAGTTTTGATAAGCATCCCCTCCACCTCTTGAACCAAATCATTAATGAAAATACTGAAAAGCAGAAGACCCAGGAAAGAGCCCTGTGGGAGCACACTTGATTCTTCTCTCCAAATTGCTGAGGAACCACAGATAAACACTCTTTGAGTATGATTTTCAAGCCCCCTAGGTATCCACTTAATTATCATGCCACCCAGACAACCTTTAACTAGTTTGATAATCAGTATATCATGGAGTACTGGTGTGAAATGCTTTGCTAAAGTCAAGGGTTATTATCTGCACAGCACTTCCTTAATCTATTAAGGAAGATGCCCACTTTTTAAAAAAAATAATAATCTGGAATGACCTTAAGAAATCTGTGCTGACTGCTGGTAATTATTATTTTGTTTTCATGGTGTTTATAAAACGATCTCTTTCTCGTGAATGAAGGCAAAATATACATGTCTCAGGATAATGTTGGAAGATCCAATCTGAGTCAGTCACAGGGACCAAAGGTTTATTCTTCCAAGCTTTTGGGCTCATGCTAGATAGAGCCCATCCTCAGGGAACTTCTCTCACTCCAGAAGTTCTCTTTTTGTTTCAACTAGAATCTCCTAAAGCAGTGGTGGCGAACCTATGGCACGGATGCCAGAGGTGGCACTCGGAGTCCTCTCTGTGGGCACACATGCCATTGCCCCAGCCTTACCTCCCCCCATGACCCCCTCCTCTCCAGCAGCCCCCCTGAAGGAGAGCATGGCCCACATGGAGCAGTGCAGCCAAGGACATAGCAGCCAGGCAGCGTAGACAAGATTCTGCCCTCATACCCCATCATACAGTTGATGCTGCAGGATGCAGGCAGAGGTTGTGGCCACCATAGCGCTGCTGGGCTGCCTGGGCGATCTGCAGCGGGCCCAGGAGGCGGTGAGTGGTCCTGTGGGCAGGCAAGGCGGGGGATGGGGGGGCAGAGCAGGGGTGGAGCAGGGAGGTGGAACGGGGGCAGGGCCAGTTTTTGGGCACTCAGTCTCTAAAAGGTTCGCCATCACTGTCCTAAAGCATCAGTGTCTGACTGATTGGTGTGTAATTCTTAGGATCATCCTTTTTCCAGTTTTGAAAGTAATTCTTAGGATCACCCTATTTCCATTTTCCTCCAATCCATCCACACTTCACCACTTCTAAATTTCTCAAAGATAAGATTTCAACTAGACCATCAGCTACTTTCTTCAGTATCCTCGGATACAATTAATTAATCCTAGAAATTTAACCCATTCAAAATAGATAATTCTCTGACAATGTTTCTGTCAATTTTAAACTTCAGACCTATCCTTTCATCTTGTTCTTCATAATAGCCTAGTTTGTTTTTAGTTCTTTTAATTGGAAAAAGCTAAGCCCAAGTAGGAATTGAATAGCTCTGTCTTTGTATTTGTATAGCTCTGTATTTTACTGTCTTTACAGAGTAGCCAGTGTATATATATTTTTTATTATGAACCTATTTGGTGACTTCCTCTGTCTTTCCTTCTCCTTACTATTTTTATAATCTTTCAGTAACCTAAGATCATTCATACACCAGGGTATGCTTCCATCCTAGCTGTCTGGTTCTCTTTTTTGTTCTGGCCTTTTTTCGTTTTCTGTATGTGCCTCTTTTTATTCTTTCCATTCCTGCCCAATGGAATTTGGAAGGAATTATTTAAAGCATGCTGGGACTTGTCTATCTGGCAATCTATCACCAGAAGTGAAACAGAACAGGACCACATTGGGGTAGTGGGGAGACTAGGAAAAGAAATATAAGGGGGTGAAAACCACATTGCCTTCTTTCCTAAATGGGCAAGCAGTTCAACTCCCATTATTTTAAGTCCCCCTTTCTTCTGATCATTTGAGCCAGAAATAGTATATGCAGCCCACTGTGTTTTCCAGCATACAGATATACTCAAATACAGAGAGATACAACACAAGGAGGGGGGGAAGAAATAGTCACAGATGCAAAGCATATAGAGTAGAGCCTATACTTATAAACAGAGCTAACACATATGAATTCGCCCTCATTAATCCTTGGTGAGAAAGTGTGCACATAGACATAAACATCAAGCAGGTATCCACACACTCATATGCAATAGCTTACTTGAATACACAAAGGAAAATACCTGTCTCCTATGAACCCTGATGAACCCTCTAAATCAGGGGTCTCCAACCTGTGAGCCGCAGCCTGGTACCCGGCTGTGGCCTATTGGCCACTGGGCTCCAGGAATGGCTAGTCCTAACCCTCCCACTTGTGCTAGCGGCATCATGGGTGTGCATGGTCCATTTGCACATATGTGCGGGTACTAGCACCTTCCACCATGCATGTGCCCGCTTGCATGCGGCCCACTTGCACAGGCACTAGCACCTCTGCCATGCATGCACCCGCTTGTGCATGTGCACACAGGGGCACGCATGCATAATTTCTGTGCTCCTCCCTTTCCCTCTGGGCCGCCAACCCAGAAAGGTTGGGGAGATCTGTTCTAAATATTATATTAGTGTGTACATGGAATTTATAAGCCTTTTTTTTCCTGAATATGGATGAGTAATTTAAACAGCCCCATTTCAGCAAATCTTCCATTTTCCACCACGTACATGTCTTATAACTGACGTCCCCATTTAGATTTTCATTTCTGTATATCCAGATTCAATTTAAAGCCCTCCTAATAAAGCTTGCAGCACTTTGCCCCAAAACATTTTTAGTCTTTGTGAGGTCCACCCCATTTGATTCCAATAGTTCATCACATAGATAACACAAACTAGGATCTCAGCAACTAGATTTCTCCCATTGACACAATTTGTGTAGGCAGTCATTGATTTGCAGCATTCTTATTTCCCTTTTAGGTCCTCTTCCATGGACTAGAAAGATGGATGAAAATCCTATCTGTATTCCCAGATTATTGAACATTACTTCAAGATTTTCAAACCTGTGTTGATATTGTTGTTGATATTCTTTGCAGTATTTTTAGTCTCGTGTGTATTAGCAATGAAGAGATAATTGTCAAGGGACCTGATCAATCTTGAAAATTATGTCAACATCCCTGCTCCTTTTCCTTCACTTTATGAATCAATGAATCTGGTCAGCATACATTTGCTTCAGTTCCTTTTAGAAGTGAGTTGTGTATTATCACAACTCTTCCTTTTCTTATAGCACTCAGTTGTATCCTTTTGCCCTGTAGGAATCCATTGTCCTTTGTCATTCAGCAGCATTTCTTTTTCTTCTCTGAGTACTCAGAGCTAGTTTTATCAGAGTTTGAAAACTGTTTTTCAGTTCCAAGGATGTAAAATATCTTCTATGTCTCCTGCTTCTAGTTATGACTCTCTACTGTTAGGCTTGCTGCTTTATCTGACTGTTTTCCCTACAGAGAGTTGTGTCTACTGACAGTTTCTGTGATAGATCTTTCTTTGTTTGAATTGATAAACTTTTGTTCTTCCTTACTAGTTGAAGTATATCTATTTGCTGCTCGGATCGTTTGACTTTGTGTTTAAGGACTGCTACAAATTTTATTTATTATAAATATATCCCAAAATTGTTTTCAGGCAGAAAAACCAACTTACTATAGGCCTTGCAAATTACATCTGCTGATGTATTTCACAAGCTAAAGTTGAATTAAACAGAGAAATAAAAGCCTCGGGTTTTCAGATAAGTCAATTACCAAATCTTGAGGGGGAAAAAATTAGGGATTCCTTTTTAAACTTTCCTGACAAGGTCTTGCTTGCTTACCCTCTTTGCTTAGTTGGTGAGTTACTCCCTGGATCCTGGCTGTTTTATATTATTCTTACAGTCTCTGCAAGTCAGAAGTTCCTTCATCTTCAGTGTTAGCTCTGAGACCTTAAAAATCAAAGACAACCTTCATTTTGATTTTGCTCTATGTTTTGTTTTTTTAAAAAAATCCTGTTCAACTTGCCCTTTGAATTATCTCTGCTCCCAGAGATAAGAATTAAGGAAATCCTACATGATTGTCATGACCAATACACTCAGAGAACCCCACTTTAGCTGTAATATATGGCATTCTTATATATGGTTATCTAAGCCAGTTTACTCAATCCAGTTTTCTGGATGTACACAATATACTTGTCAATAGGTTAATCATAAGTACCTAAGAAAAACTCTTGCCTAATCAAGTCACTGGCCCATCCATTTTTGGTAATCTATATCATATAGTGGCCATCTGGATATTTTGGGGAAACTTACAAACCTGGCTTGGAAAACTATATCCCCCATATACTGTTGCCTCCCAACAATAAGTATTTAAGACATACTGTTGTGAAGAACAGCCATAACATTTTAGCCATTGATAGATAAATCCTCCACAAATCTGTCCATTTTAAAACCAAATTGACAAATATTACTGCAGTTATTGGCAATGAATTCCACAATTTAACAATGTAGTTATGTGAAAACAGAATTTCCATCTGACCGCCCTGGACCTCCTATGAATCTACTGATGGGGCTGGGTTTGGATAAGATGGTAAGCTAAAGTATAGCTGACTAGTTTGTGGCTTGTGCAAAGACAGCCATTATTTCTTAAACCAAAAGCCAAGAATAGGAGGCTTTTGGCTTCGGAGGAAGATGAGAGATGTAGATCACTATTTTCGAACAGAAGTGTGTTTTCCCTTCTCATCTTACTCTGCATGTGAGTTTTTATGGCTATTGTCTCATTTCCTTCAGTCCAGGTAGGCTACGTGCAAAGCAATTTAGCCACATTTCAGGAAAGGACAAGTTGGCTAAGAATGCCAATGTGATTTTACAGGGTGAAAGTTCATAGAGAAGTTAAGGATGGGTGCCATTCATAGCCTTTGTTTCCTTATAATCATCCATAATTCACTTCAAATCTTGCAAGGGCAAATGACATTATCAATGTTTTTTAAACCACCAGATGAGTGATATAGCCAAGAAATAAAGTGTTAATGTGGAAACTCATATCTACATACCTGTTTGCATGGTTGGATCCTCTGAAACTGATTTCAAAAATTGAGTCCTGCAAACACTCATTTATTCAAACAAATGTGTTATTTATTTTCAAAAGGGAGAGGAAAAAGAGAGATGATGGTTATTTAAATTTTCTGTCTGAAAGCATTGTGTAAAGTAAATCTCCCTTGACTTGTTACTGTCAGTTGCCAATCTCATTATTTTAAGCTCAGACTGCTGGACTCCTGCTGTGGCATGATGAGTGCTAGGAGAGATATTAGGAAAATAAAAGGAAGAGTACAAAAGTCAGCAGGAATCCCAATTCGAGAAGCGTTCAGAGAAACTCCATCTGGTCTCTGCAGCCACAGCTTCAAACCCTGATAGTAGGATTATAGCACCTCTCTGTGGCCTCTTGTTGAGCTGCTACTTTTATTATGAAATGAAAATATTGGATCTTTTCCTTCCTTTCTTTGGGAAATAATATGTGTCTTTTAAATCCAGAGGGAAGACTCCTATTCTATCTCAATTTGAGTAATGATTTTTATTTACAAATAAATGAAGGAATAAATGTGGCATAGCAAAGCGAGGGAAGAAGATAGTGAGTGTTGTGTTGTTGGATAACTTATTATCATTGGTTCACTGTGCACATTAATGAAAGCAGAGAATAAATTTGGGGGTATTTTTTTCAGGAGGCAATAAATGTGTTTTTATCATTATCTGATGTTTATCTACCTGTACTTTTTCCTTTAGCTGTCTATACAATCTGGCATCTGGTGTGGAACAGAGTATTCAGGTTGTGTTATGAAGCCTTTAGTAACAGCCTTATATAGGACTGATAGAAATTGCAGCTAATAGGTATATTCAGGAAATGACCAAATGTACACTAGAATGTGAATCTGAAAAGAGTGACAAAATCTCTAATGCTAACCATCATGCTCTAACTACCATCAACAACCTTGTTTTAAGGCAGCTTAAATTATTATGATCAGAAAGAAGTTAGGTGGCACAATTTGTTGGGAACAGAAGAACAACTTTGATTCTTGACATCATGGCCAGGGAGGTTCAGTATCTCCACTAGATTGAAACAGAACACTCCTAATAGGTCCAGCTTGAATCAGTGGATTTTTGAAGATTATGCTGTGTAATTCTAATACTGCAAGTCAAATTGAAAGTCTTCCACATTAGGCCACCTCAACTGAATTCTGAAATAGAGTTGACATTTTATATTCAGCTACGTTTTTGTTTTTTGTTTTTTGAAAAATTACATGTGTCTAGCTTCATATGACATATCATAAGTATAGCTTACCATCACAATAGCTGAATCCACACAACATTGGTTAGTTAGACATCATTAAATCTGACTTCACTCCTGACACCTAAGAAATGGATAAACATTTGCCATTTTAATCTGTCTATAGTAACAACCTATAGCTCCTCCAAGGACATTTCAATAACATCTTTGATCTCATATATCCAACTTATTCATTGTCTGTCCCTCCTTTCCTTAATCTTGTCAAACATAATATTTTTCCCTAAACCATTATGTGCTCAAAGTATGTGACTTTCTCCTTGCTTCAGGAGAGCAGCCAGTCCTGATTAGTCTACAACTAATTGATTAGTTCACCTTTCTGTCCATGGTATTCTTAAAAACTGTCTCCAGATCCATAATTCAAGATCATCTATCCCAGTGGTTCTCAACCTTTTTAATGCCGCGACCCCCAACCGGTCGTAAGTCGAGGACTAAACCAGTCGTAAGTCGAGGACTAAACCGGTCATAAGTCAAGGACTACCCAACCGGTCATAAGTTGAGAACTTTCCCTGCCCGGGAGCGCCGCGCATGCGTGGTTCCGCCCCCTGCGCCGGCCGAGGCGTAGCTGGCAAGCGGCAGAGACGGAGCAGGCCGACCACCAGCTGGCCCAGCTCAAGGGAGGTAAGGCACCCGCCAGAAAAGGGGAAAAAAATGGCGGACAGCCTTGCTTGGCGACCCCCGTGAAATGGTTGATCAACCCCAAATGGGGTCGCGACCCATAGGTTGAGAACCGCTGATCTATCCCTTTTCTCATTCTTATTACCCAGTTTTCCTATAGCTACCACTGCCTGAGCTATACTGAACTTGTCAGTGAAATATACTTCATGTTCTTGCTAAGCTTGTTATTGACTTCTTTCTTAGGATTGATCTCCTCTTTAATTCTCTAACACACTTCCAACTTTATTCTTGAACTCCAAGAAATAAAACTTTCTACAACTATTATTTCTTTACCATCAGTTCTATATCACTAAGCATGCAAGTTGATATGAAGTTGTTGTTTTTTTCATTTTTAGTTTCCAGTTTCATAATGAGTTCACAGATAATAATGGTATTATCTGCATACTATCTCAGATTGTTAATAGAATTTTGATTTCAGCATTTCTTTCAATCATATCATTTTTATAATGTTTGCCATATAAGTCACCTAAGTACAGAAACAAAGTGCCACCATGTCCCACTTCCTTTTCTATTGCTATTTTAAATTCCTCATATTTTATATTTCATAATTTTAATACTATTGGAATGAACATATTTTTTCTGATCTTATGCCAATCTATAATCAAAACAAGATTTGAATTCTAAACTACTCTGTTTTTCAAAATTCAGTTGTTACAGACACTTTTTATCCATTCTACAAAAGAATCCATATAATATACTAAGACAAAAACTAAAGAAATCACTGATTATTCAGCACAAAATGTGAAGTAGGTCACTGTGAAGTGATGAAATTGGGAAATAACCTCTAGAAAGGGTTTATTTGAAATTTTTTAAAATAGTTTCTAAGAATGCCCTAGGGAATCATGTCAAAATACAAGGAATATATTAAGTTCAGGAGGACTATTATATTTTGTTCACTCTGATTCTTCAGACAATGAAAACTCCAGAGGTACAAACATTTCACCCAGGGGTTAATTTCCTAGAATTGAGTTACTGGAAGTTTATGTTATTTAATACTATATCATTTATTTATACAGGGGTTTTTTTCCACTGTGAGAATAGTTTATTGATAGAAGCAGCTACATCTTGGAAAGCCAGTGTGAAATTTTGGGAGAGGAAGCATTGACTTTGAATACACCAGCTCAAAAGGCAGAACTTGTTGCATTAAATGTGCTTTGCAATTGGCAAATGGTAAAATGGTCATTTTTTTTTTCTTGACAGCAAATAAGCCTTTGGTGTTGTACATGCCCATGGAGCTTTGTGGTGGGGAAAAGGTTTGATTACAGAAAAAGGTAAACAGATAAAATATGGAGAAGAAATATTGCAGAATTTGGATGCCATCTGAAAGCTAAGAGTGATTTACTAGTAGGATGCAGGCAGACGGGTCTCTTTGGACTTGAGGGAAGCCAAACCTTCTGGAAGAAGGATCTCCAAAATCAAATCTGTGAGAAGCCAGTGGTTGATTAGTAGGCTGTAGTCACATTAACACAGTGCCTGTTGCTGCAAACCTTTCCATCTCCATATTTTGTTCCATGATCAACCATTCCATAATCTAGGTCATTTGAATATTTGTATTGACATGGAAAACTATTAAATTTGCATCTTTACATCATTTTCCTTTCTGCAGTAGAAAACACTTTGGCCGGTCTCATTAATATTAAAACATGCATCTTGAGCCACAGTTGCACCTGATCCCCAGAGAATAATATATTGGTGATACATGATGGGGCACTTCCTATTGTAGCAGTAACCGAAGTTGTGTAGGCATGGTTGTCCATTCATATGGAAGAGATCTGTAGGACACTCAGCAGATTAGCTAGTGCAGTGTTCAGGCAAGTCACACTCACTCCTTGCTGCCCGGCATTCTGTTTTTGTTCCCCTAAATCTGCATTATTCACAACACTCTCCAGACTGACACTCTACTCATGAGTGTAGTTTACAGGATGCAGCATCACAGCACAGATTTCGACCTATTTCTAGGGGAGCCACAGTCACATTCTTCTCCCACCTCCAAAAGTTCATTTCCACAAACTGCAGGGGAAATAATATCTGTGCACAAGGGTTCATTGAGAATGCATTATGGGGTATGATTAATAAGATACCTCCTATGTTCAGCCTTACTACAATTGCTGAATCAATTGGAAGGTTGATCGCTTAGTACAGAAGCCATAATGCATGAGTTAGCACCGCAAATACAGGAATTTCTGTCATGATTAATGCCCAGATTATGACCCATCTCATACGCCAGTGATGGTGAACCTTTTAGAGACTGAGTGCCCAAACTGCAAACCAAAACCCACTTATGTATCGTTGGGTGCCAGGTGGGCGTAGCCCATCGGGTGGGTTTGGCCAATTGGGTGGGTGTGACCAATTGGGTGGCCATGGCAGCAGACTGGGTGGGACTAAAAAGTTCAATCAATCAATTCCAACTTTGTGAGATCTTTTTTTTCCCGCGAGAAGTTGAAATTGATTGATTGATTGAACCTTTTTTATTCACATGGTGGCGGAGGCCTAAAGCGAAAAGGTTTTATAAAACCCAGCTGGGTCGATGGCGTGCCACCTGTGGCATGCGTGCCATAGGTTCGCCACCACAGTCATAGGCCATTGTAATTGCAACCATAAAATGTATTGCACTATGATCCTGAACAATTCCTGCAGAAAGCTTCAGGTGGCACATGCTGCCCAATCCTATATTCATCCACCGTGAGTAACTGAGCATTATCATGCCTTCTGCAATTCAGCAAGACTGTCTCTCTCCATTCTCCAAATAAGTCCAAAGTAACAGTTACTGCTGACTGCACATTAATCAAATCTCTATTGGACCAAATTTCTAGGCCAGTCAATGCTACACGAATATTCAAAGGTATGTAAATCTCATTTAAAGTGTTGACAATTTTATATACCCATGTTCTTATAGCAGTTAAACTGTCATTGTATTTCCTGACCATTTCGTATTTTTTGGCATCCAAGTATGTTTGTTGTTCAGGAGTAACAATTTAACTGAGAGGCTTTTTGATGGGCTCATCTGATTCCCAAGTAGTCTGAGTTACCCCACACATTTTGGGGGTCTCATCCTCTTTTTCTATATTTTAATATATGTAGACTGCATGGGCTTCACTGTCGGAAAGCTTCAAGGGTTCAATAAAATATGTCTCCCCTTGAGGCTTGAAATGTCCTATCAAACCATTGCATGCACTGATGCTTGAGTTGAGTCAGCATCATTCTGGATGCGTCCATGATAATAGCAGTGATCCTCAAATAGAGGGTTTGTTGTAATTTCTCTGTCATCAGGGGAATAATGAGTCTCGCTGTAATCTTCTGAAAAAAGTCCTTTATTTTTTTCCAGGTGAAGGACCACTGGCTTTCCATTGACTTTAAATTCATATTGCATGACGTCTTCATACTTTTGCTCAGGCTGCTGAACTGCTCCTTTGGGCAATGCAGTGACTTTTTGTGGATACACTACTTCATAATCATTAATGTTTCCAGATTCCAGGATTATAGAGCTCCTTTGATATAGAAAAACTGCTAAGCATGTAGTTACCAAGAGAACTTTGATCATTTTGGAGGCTGGATTTGTCTTGAAGACAGGCAATCTCTTTCTGTTTTCAAGCCATCTTGAGCTCTTCTCCTGTTGACTTTCAGAGGATCAGAGTGATTGTGGCCTCTAAATCGATACCACCCGGCTACATTCCATGACATGATGTTTAAGTGTTTTTCTTGCACTGGCCATATAGTCAGTTCAAGTTCTCCATAGGGGCACTTGTTGGAGGATAGTTATAATAATTGTTATTTGATGCATTAGATTAAGTAGTTGTTGTCAATGCTTCTTTTAAACCATCCAGTCTCTGTGTATTATTGCTCAGGTTCTGGCAATACATAGTTAAAGTCTATCAACATTTCTTCTGGCATGCCCTCAGCAGAATCAGTGACTGTGGGTAACTCTGTTTGTGGATCACTTCTCTGTTTTCTCAAGGTTGATTCAGCTGCCCCTGCTTCAAACTTATCAGTATGAGGTCTGTTGCCACTTGGATTTGAAGCAATAGTTCCCTCATGGAAAGACTGAACCAGGAGTGGGTGCAGGTTCCCTGAGCAGAAGACACGTAATGGGCATATTGAAAAACTGCTCAGAAAATGCTTCATTCTAAAAATCATTGAGGGAATTATGGACTACTTGAAGGATAACAAAATTTGCATACATTGCCTTCTTGCTGGCAACCACTCTGCATGTAATAAATCAATCTGAGTATACTCGCAGTGGAGCAGCTGGCTCAGAGACTGCCTAACAGCTTTTCTATCACTCCAACATCCTCTATTCCTTCTGTTGTCATAGATTTGCAAGGTAACCTGGTTGGTCTGTAAACTTAGATTAAATGGTCACCTCTAGAACTATCTGATTGAGTGTTGTTTTCTTTCCTCTCTCGTTTATAGAAGGGAGAGAGGGGGCTATTCTAGTTTCCATTTCTGCATTAGCCATCCCATGTCTATCATTATTTGTCCTCCTGGGTCCTTCTGTAATGTTTATTTGACTGCTGATAAACTTTGCAAAAGACTCTTTCAAGTAGTCAGCCTTATTTGTGACAATTGATAAAAGTTTGTAGATTGAATTTATGGTTTGAGCTGTGAGCAAACATTGTCTGGAAAGGAGATCTGTTTCATTCTCCCTTACTAAGTTTGTTACTATCCCATCCTGTGCAGGAAAAGTGGGTGCTGAATTCCAGGGAGGGGAACTATTTTCTATGAGAGAAACAGAAAGTTCTATATGCTGTTTGCTTTCAAGTTCAGTTTGTAAATCCCATTCCAATGAGTCACATACAGATGAGTTACTTACTGAAGCAGACTGTCTATTTGTAGCGAAATCTTCCATTTTCTGCTGCTTCGGTGGCTTGGAAGAACTCTGTGCTGCCAAGTGAACATGCTGTCTCTTTCTCCTTTTCCCCATTCTTGGTAATCCTGGCTTGTAGAGTTGTTAAAATGTAGGTAAAACAATGGTAGCCTCTCCAGTATATATCCTTTATAAAAGGACTTCGACTATTATAAAAAGTCAAACAAGGGTTAAAACAGATTTAAAAATAGGTTAAAAATGGGTTAAAAGTAGGTTAAAATGCAGTGTTAAAAAGGGTTAAAAGTTAAAATAAAAAGAAAAGAAAAGAAAAGAAAGCTTTTACTTTTGGAGGAGCTCTTTACAGTCTTTTCTCCACTGTGTTTTTTAAAGAAATTGTAGCTGGTTTTGGGGTATTGGATTTATTGTATTGTAAGCCACCCAGACTTATTTTGGATAGTGAGATGGGTGGCATATATATTTAATAATGTTGGAGAGAGACTGGCCAAGCCAGAGGGAGGAGTCAAATGGGGAATTAATCTCGGATTCCTATGTAGTCACAAGAGGACAATGTCTATTCTCCCCTTGAAAGCCACCGATTATCTAATCTTACCCAGGTTCAAACTGTCAGTCTGAGAAGATTCCTATCCATAGTCTTCAGCAATAAAACAGCTAATCAAACTTTTCACATGTGGATCTGGTTGTTTGCACATAACAAATAAACAAACAAACAAACAACCTTAGAGTGTGAACTAGAACATTTTACAAAAAGAGAATACAGGTGGGACAAAAAGGTGTCCATTCAAATATTTCTTGTGAGTTATTTATGAATAATTTTTGTAACACAATGAGCTATCTGCAACTCTAACCCTTTTTCAACCAGTTTAGGTTACTATTGCTCGTAGATCAGATATGTCCCAATTTTTTTGAAAATTCAATATCAGTAGTTTTGATAAGAATAAAATTGTCCTTACAGTGATAATTATTGTGATTTAAAACAGCCCACCCCAACCTGATACCTTCCAGATGTATTCCTGGTTGCAAATTAAAAGAATTACAGTTCCAACACATGAAGAAGTCAGTGAATATTTAGATTATGCCCAGTACTGGGCTTCTTAGAATTAATGCTTACTTCTTATTAGTACATATAAACCTTTCTTTGTCATATGCCTTTTCAAAAGGCATATGACATGGCAGGTATCTCTAAGTAAGCATTACTGCCCCTATTGATGTTTACCAGGAACAATTTTTATGGCCTTAAAAATCTGAATAAGGACTTACTGCATAGAAAATAGAGTAGAAGTAATATTTGGAATTGTTTAATAATCCTTCCTTCCTTCCTTCTTCTATATAGTATGTGTACCATCTTGTAATTGTCAAAACTCAAATGTGTTTAATATTGTAAGAAACAGCACCAAACTGAATCTCTGGGTATGTATAAAAATTAAAGTCAACAAAGTTTGTATTAAAATAATTCACTTGAAAAGTTCATATATTCATGATTCATTTAAAAAGAAAACCACCTGGAATTTCAAGATTATAAAGTTAAATAGTTCAGAATATGTCAAGGACCATTAACAAAAGCTCTCTCACCTTGACTTTAAAAAGATTATACAAAAATGTTTGTAGAAAGACAAGGAGCATAGGTCAGTGGCCTCAAAGACCCCCAGTCCTTTTTCCAATAATGAAACATTCCTACTGAAAATTCCTGCAATTCAGAAGAAATATTATCATTTTAAATGCTCAAAAGTTCCACTAATTTAGTAGAATTAGTTCTAACTCTTATGGGTTCTTCTTAGCCTGCCACCTCTAGTTTCCTTTGTTTTTGCAGAGGTCACTCTTCAAGGAGTATAGCAAATGACTACTGTAATATGAACAGATAAAAGATTTTTGTATTTATTTTAAAACTGAAATCAGCTTCTCTATTCTTTGAACTGTAAGCTTCTTTATGAATTTCATCTAGACAATTTATGTTAAAAATGACTTATAAAAGCAAAGAGCTGTGATGTGACCATAGAATCCAAATGGTATTTACTGCCCATTGGGAATTTTCTGAATGGGATGGGGGGGAGAAGACTTCAGCTTAATACAGTCATTCTAAAAACAGATTGTTGTATAAGCTATTTGCTAGTTTTATTGGTACTGTACTTCTTTCATCTAGAAACAATGTCCTTGATATGTTCCATCTTTTTAGCAAGGACTAGGACTGGAGTCTAATTTTAATTCTCTAAGGCAAGTGAGCAACAATGAGAACCAAGACATTAAGCCAAATGTTGCATCTTCTTTCCCATAGAATGTCCTTGTTGTGGTATATAAGAAGCTAAACCATTAAGGAGTTATCTCAGCTTGCCAAGGCCCAATCTTTTCCTATGTTAAATGGTTTCCTTTTTCCCTTAGCGATCTAAATCAAATGCTTAAAAGCAGTTTTTGGAGAACACTAACCAAAATGTAAATGAATCATATAAGACAGATTGATGACACCTCAGTGCAGTTCTGCAAATACCCATAAGCAAATGCCCTCATTTGAGAAGACATGCACAATTTAAAATGTTACTTTATTCTTTGCAAAAATATTGTGTGTGGGAAAAGTTTTAATTCTCTTTGTAAACAACTGAGAGAATCTTTGTTTTCCAATCTAAAGTCACAGTGCAATGGAAAGAAGGTTATCTTGACCTGCTTAAAACATAGAAATATCAAGTAAGGCAGGGCAAAGGTGAAGAGAAAGAGCTAGAAGTCAATAAATAGTTAGCTAGAATGGAGCAAGGAAGGATTATTTTGCATCCTGGTTGTGAGGAAAAAAATAAGTCTCTACTCTATTAAAGTTTCATGGGAGAAGCAGAGATTTAAAAGAGGACATAGGAAAAATAGGGAACTAATAGAAAAGATTCTTTTCTAGCCATAAGAGAGTGACATTGGGAGTGAACAGACCTAAAAATTTACCTGCATAACCAAGAATGTCAGCCCCCACCCCCAATCAAGAAAGGCACATGGTAGTTCTTCCAAGTAGATTTGCAAAGAGTCTTGCCAAAGTAAAGCGATCTGCTATCTGCACAAGCCTAGACTCAGAGAACTATTAGAGAGGGTCTGTTTTCACTCTTTCTCTCATACAAACTATCTGAGTGAGCTGTCTCTTACTCTTCTGGAATGCACTCCTTTTCTCCTGGGAATCCAGACCAGTCAGTCCACCACACAGAGCTAGTACAGGCTCCAAACCTTTACTTAAGACCAGTCAGCCAAATGAGCTGTCCAGGGTTTTTAAAAGGCGTGGCCATATAAGTCTTTTAAATAAATTAAGAAACCATACACACACACACACACACACACACACACACACACCAGGAAAGCAACTTCTATTCATAATTTCATTTTACATGTCAAAAGTTATGACTTGGCCAGCATAAGAGGTGCTGTCTGGTTCCCCTATTAGACTTCATTATAGACAAAAGCCTACATTCCAATTGGCTAAACAAAAGAGATAAAGAAACAAGGGAATATACAAACCAAGAGTCACAATAAGCACAGGATAAACACCAGGCCATTGCTTTGACCAAAACTGAAATTGGTCCAAAGGGATGCACTGGAGGAGTTTTTCTGTTTTTCTTTTTTCTTCATAAACTCAGTCTGATCTGGCCCATCTGAGTTTGAACTCAATCTTCGTTTTATCTGCTTCTCTCCAACTTCAAAGGCAGTCCTATTCTGTTGTGTTTTGGGAGCATATCTCTTAAAATATAGACAATCTCTTTATATAATTGCTTTCCAACATTCCATTAAGTTGGAAAGAATAATGATGTTGTTTAGTCTTCATAAATAATATGAAATAGATGTTGCTACTGAGTACCAAATATGCTTTACTGGGCCTTGATGAGGGTTCACAATAGAAATGCCACTTGAATCACTATGCAGGAAGATCCAAAATGCATACTAGAAGAATTGATGTGCTCCTCCTAGCTCACTTTCCAGCAGCTTGCTGTAATGGAACCCACCCAAAGAGCAAGAGCACTTAGAAACAGCAATAGCACTTAGACTGAGCTTCATAGTGCTTTACAGCACTCTCCAAGCAGTTTACAGGGTCAGCATATTGACCCCAACAATCTGGGTCCTATTTTACTGACCTCAGAAGGAGTCAGTAAAGGCTGAGTCAACCATGTGCAGGTCAGGATCAAACTCCTAGCAGTGGGCAGAGTCAGCCTGAAATACTGCATTCTAACCACTGTGACACCAAGACTCACTTGTTTTCCAATGTATCACATACACCAAAGAGCACTTTCACGCATAACCAAATTGGGTAGAAAAGAAGAATCTCATTCAAGTGATACATTCTAATTATGACCCTTCTCTTTAACTCTGTTCAGATGGTATATTCAAATATACAGTTCAGTACATGAGGAGTAGTAATATCCCCTCTTCTAATTAAGCTATACTTACAATATCACTGAAGAGACAGTCTCTATAAGTGCATTGGCTACTGTCTACAGTATATTGCATATGTACTCTGTCAGATAAATTGTGACTCTGAGAATAGACAATCACAATCCAAACAATTGTATTGCATCTATGGCAGTGGTAGTTTTGATATACTAGTGTCACTTGGGTCAGGAGGAGTTGCTCTCATGTTGAATTCTACCTGGGAATATATTTCCCTAAGATTAAAGGTTCCAAATGAAATCTATGCCTATCCTTTCCACAGTACTTGAATGGACAATGCCCTTCCACCCTGATTCCAGTGGCAGTGGTGAATGGAATCCATTGTTAGCTATTCTCAGCTAAAAAAAACTCCAAATTAAAAATTGTATAAAAATCAGAATATATTTGGGAGATATGCAGTATAACATATGCAAAGTGGCATCAAACTTCACATATGAAAGATAACTGGGGTAAAGAAAGGGCAAATGAAGGTGGTAACACAAATTGCATAGAAAATTAGCAAAGCTTCAGATTCAAAGACAAAATTATGTGCTTGTCTAGATCAGCATTTCCCAACCTTTCCAGGTTGGCAGCCCAGCACAGAGTGGGGAGGGGGGAAGAGGAGATGGTTTTGTGTTAGGGGCAGGCATGCGTGCATGCATATATGCACAGCTTCATTTGTGTGAGGGGGCTGCAAGCACCGGCGCCTGCCATTCATGCACATGCACCAGCTCACCACTCACACAGCCCAGGTGTGAATAGGCCACTGCCCGACAGTGGGCCACGGCTAACATGTTTGGGACCCCTGGTCTAGATAGCCTCTTTCTGCAGTTCTTCAAATTTTTCCTAAGATCCCAGTGCAGCTGTGGAGGTCTGCACAAAGAAGAGGGGGTCAACCTATTCTACAAAGCACCTGAAAGCAGGACAAGAAACAATGCATGGAAACTAATCAAGGAGAGAACCAACCTAGAACTAAGGAGAGATTTCCTAATGGTGAGAACATTTAATCATGAAATGACTTGCCTCCAGAAGCTATGAGTGCTCCAACACTATAGGTTTTTAAGAAGAGATTGGACACCCATTTTTCTGAAATGATATAGGGTTTCCTGCTTGAGCAGGGATTGGACTAGAAGTGCCTTCCAACTCTGTTATTCTGTTATTCTGTCTTTTCTGTGATCCTTGGAGAAGATACAGTTGCTTTAGGAAGGTGTAGGAAGGTGTTACCTATGTGCTGCCACACTCTCCAAAGCATCCTATTTATTCACCAAAGTGCTACATAAACCTAAAATAATTTCTCTTGGGGGAGGGAATAAATAAATCGTATAACCAGCAACTCCATTTATTTAGGCTACTTTTAGAAATGTTCCTTAGAAATTAGAGATGAAAGAAATAATATGTATGTATATTGGGCTTTTGCATAGCTAATATAAAACTGTATTCAGCTAAGCAAAATCTAAATTTGTCCAATGTAGCCTTTCTGTTGTTATAACTTGTTATTATACTGTACCTCCATCATTTCCATTGGGGGGGGAGGTACCTTTGTATAGTTGGGCTCAAAAAAGAAAGTATGTGCCAGACATTTCCAAGAACATCATAGCTCTGCTCAGTACATTGTACCTCATTATCAGTATATCTTAATGTTTTGTTTCCAAAATGCTGAAGCAGCATGCAACTTTCCATCTGACCTTTTAGCTACGTCTGCTAATTAAGTGCTCATTTGGGGATACTTTTATGACAATATCTTTCTGTGTGCAGAGCTAAAGATCTTGGTTGTTTACATATTGATTGTGAGGTATAATTTTCATTTGCCAAAACAGGTTTTTTGAAGTGTGATTTTTTTTCTCCCCAAGAGTTACAGGGGAAAAATGGAATCCTCAATAATGACAATTGTCTAGTATCATGGGTAATATTCTGGGTCAAAGCACATAGAAATCAGAATGAAGCATTGTTAGCTCTTCCACTGTAAAAAGGGGGGAGTTTTCATACTCAGCTGAATTGCACAGAAAGTGTGGGGAAAGATGGCTGTCTTAATACACCTCAGGGCCGTCTTTTGTTCCTTTTCTTAGATTCAAGGACCTGATATATAGAGAAATAACTCTAATGCTCTTTTCCATGATTTAAGCAGTCTATAAAACAATACCTGTGTTTCAGATTCAGAGACTAAATAAAACCAAGAGGTGCTGGAGGGAATATCTCAATTTGCTCCAGATCACTCCAAAGGCAGTCTTGTTTAATTCAGTACTTGAACTGAGAATGAGATTAGAAAAAAAATGGAGCTTGGTTTTGCTAGGAAAAGCAAGTGACTACTTTCCAGCATAACTGAATCGTATTTGCAGGCAAACTAGAGCTTTTAGTGAGATAAAGTATATGTTTTTCCTCCTATGAGATCTTTTTCCACCCAAAGCCAAAAGTTCTCTTTTTCTCCAAAGAGAAATTGAGTTACAAATGATGCTAGGATCAGAAGAGTTACTTTGGTTTAAGGATAGTTCACTCACTGCTTAAACCAACAACATCCCCACTACTACCACTACCACCACCATCACATTTTCTTTTAGTGGATTTCTTTCACATGACTATGCCAACATTTACCAACAGGGACTTCTTCAGGGAGTGAAGTAATAGACATTGGGTCTTTCTAATCTTTTCAAATAGGGTCTTCAATTTATTTCTGTTTGGAAACTGAATTACTATTACCTAAATATGCCTCCTGATCAATACACAAAGGGAGAGAGAAACTGGAGTACCCATCACTGGCACTTGTTTTCTCATTGCCATTCACATCTTCAGATAGCATATCTGACTAGCCAAGTTCCAATATAATGGCTTCAGCTGTGGTTTACTTTTGACTTCAACTTAGGCCATAAAATCATTTCCATAATTAATTACACAATTAATTATTCCAGATTAATTTAGAAACAGCAGCAGAAACCATTTCCTGATAGGCAACAAGGTGACTTTTTCAGTACTCATGTTTATTGTTTCCCTTAACTTGCCTGAGTAGTTTCAGATCACATTTAGAATTGTCCTCTTTTCTAAGCATGTCTTTTCTCTGCGGTCTTGAATTCTGAAGATATAGAAACAATTCTTAACATTAAGAATAATCCTAAGAAAATTCTAGGCATTTTCATTTTTTTACAAGAAAAATATATTTCATTGTTTAAAATATATATCATACAAATGCTATTCTCAAAATATGCTTCACCTGGCCACTGAAGAAGGGCTTTAGCCTGCTGTGGGAGTACAGTTAACCTATTCTACTAATTCCCAGGAGTTACATATCGCCTAAAACAAATTCAGTCCTGCTTAGAGTTAGTTAAATTCATTGTGTTATAGAAATACCAAATCCCAATCTACTATTACAGCGTACAGAGAAGAGCAACAAATATGATTAGAGGACTAAAACATATAAGGAACGGTTGCAGGAATTGAGTATGTCTAGTTTAATGAAGTCTAGACCTCTGGACTAGAAGACCTCCAAGGTCCCTTTCAACTCTATTATTGTTATTGTTATTGTTGTTGCTGTTTTATTGTTGTTGTTATTGTTACTACATGTGGACTATCTAGTGCTGTAAGAAAAAATTCTTAAAAGTAAAAGCCAGATGAAAATGCAAATCTCTCCTTATTTTATTTTTTATTTGTATCCCACATTTATTCTTTTCATAAATAATACATATAATGCTTCTTCCTTCTTTCTTCTTACCCTGTGAGGTAAAGTGAACTAAGAGAGAAAGAGAGAGTGACTGGCCCAAAGTCATCCAACTGATTTTTCATGTCTAAGGAAGAACTAGAACTCACCGCCTCTTGGTTTCTAGCCTAGTGCCTTAACTACTAGACCAAACTGGCTCATAGTGAAGCTTTTGGGAAAGAACTAGAAATGCAATAACGTCTTGCTACTCTTTTTCTGGTTTAAGGAATCATGGGATACTAAGCACTTTCCTGATAAAAGTAGATGAAATTTCTATTCTCCAAAAGGTGATAAAGCAGATTTGATCAAATTACCGGTACTAACCCGGCTTGCTAAATGTTTGATGAGAATATAGCCGCAGAGTTGAGGAATGATTAAAAAAAATACATTGAATCAATAAGAGCTTCCAAGCTTAATGAAGTTTTCTATGCACATACAAGATGCCAGTGCATCAGCATATCAATAATCCAGCAAGCAGCATCACACGCATGGGTAAGCTTCATATGGAATTAAAAGGAATTGCAAATTATCACACTTAAAACAGAGTACTAAATCATTCAGAATTAATTATTCTGATATAGCAATCATTTTGTTCTTCCTCTTTGCCCCCAACCTCCTTCTTCTGAAGAAATTAAAACTAGAGATATTTTTAAAGGGAGTATAGATTTTATTAATGTGCTCCATTCTTCCCACCTCCATTCCAAGTATTATAAATGTTTTTAAGAAGAATCCTTGTTATAAACATGATAAGGAGAAGTCAAGGATAAGTCATGCTGTTTGGTGCTCCGTTTACAACTAATTGCCATAAGCTGCAGAGTACAGGTAGCCTTGACTTATGACCGTTCATTTCATGATTTCTTAAAGTTACGACAGTGCTGAAAAAAGCAACTTATGACTGGCCCTTGCAGTTATGAGTGCCACAGCATCTCCACAGTCATGTGATTGCAATTCAGGTGCTTGGCAATAGACCTGTATTCACAATGGTCGAAGCATCCCAAAGTCACGTGATTCCCGTTTGCAACCTTCCTAGACAGCTTCCAATAAGCAAAGTCAATGGGAAAAGCCAGATTTTATTAACACAACAAAAAAGGTTGTAAAATCAGGGTCAACTCACTTAACAACCACCTTGCTTAGTGATGGACATCCATCAGTACCAGTCTATCACTTGTGGTAATTGTAGTAATAAGTAGAGAACTACCCATATTGTTGCTGCTATAAAATCCATAGAATCAAGCTTGATTCCTGATGACTTCATGAACACATCTGTGAAATATTCCTAGCCCAGAAAACATTTGTCATTGTCATCTCCAAGAATAATTTTAAACCTTCAGCCTAGCCTCAAACCTTGGTACTTCTTCAAGCTCACCAATCCTAACACTAATCAGATCTGAACCTACTTAGTTTCCATATCCAGAAAATGTCAGCCATATACGTACTACTGCTTGCTGAGGTTGCTGCAGATATGGATTAATTTTTTTTTGACAGATTGCTTTTGCTTATTTTTATTTCTTATTCCATTCCATTCCTTTCCATTTCATTTCATTTCATTTTCTGCATTAATCTGTGATTTTGAAAAGAGTCCCTCAATATAGCATTTCAATTCATGGTGTTCTGTATAAAAACTTATCAAGATTGCTTCTTCTAACCTGAAGAGGTTCTCCTGACTATTAATATGTACTAATGTTCATCAGCTCGAGATCACAGGTCTACCTGAATCTCTCAACTATGCACACAACTCCATTATAAAGATAAGCCATTTTGAAAATATGGATTCTATGCTAATCAGTGCTTGAAATTACACTACGGGGATTAGAGCAAAGATTCAAGATTCTAAATGAAATGCATTCATTTATTGATTTGCAATATTCAATAGGGACAGAACAGAAACAGTTTTAGGTCTAAAGGAACAAAGAACATAAAAGGCAATCTATACAGGCAGTACAATGGGAAAATCAACAGCCCAGAGCAGTATTTCTCAACTTTGGCCACTTTAAGATGTGTGGACCTCTCCTTCTGGCTGGGGAATTCTGGAAATTGAAGTTCTACGTCTCAAAGTGGCCAGATTTGAGAAATACTAGAAGTATAACAAATGAACATTACTGCAACAATGTGAATAAAAAATCAGCATAAGAATGGCATAAGAACCCAACCTAAACAGCTAATAAAAGCTAGAAGAATATAATTATGATCTATGCTATCACACTTTCTGCTGCCTGTTACTAGGAGTATTAAATATGTCCAGCCCAATTAATTCAATGTATCCTAAACTGCCTATGTTGTTCTACTAATGTATCACTTTACTATTAAGTCCAAATAAATTATACCAGTTTGATCTGTGTCACTGAACAGGAGGCCCATGGACTGTATAGGCTGGAACACTTTTGTCTTCTGTTATGTCACTATAGCACTTGTTACACAAATATGCAGGGAGACTGCTATTGCAGACTGCTTATCTATTGAACAAAAGGGTTTATAGAAAATTCTTCCCAGGATTAAAAGCAGATAGCAGTTAGCAAAAGATGGCAATTGAATTGAAGCTTTCAGCTGATGTAATAAACCTCAAAGGAGGTGGAGGCAACATGGTACAAGTCAGCAGAACCCACAAATTTAATTACTGTCAAGTAATTGCAAGAAGGACCATGCATTCTCTCCAATATATTGGAAAGAGAAAGTTCATAGCCTTAAACTATTTATGGCAAGTAATACGCTTTTCATTAGGTCTGAGAAATGAAATAGGTATCTGCAGTCTTTTCAAAACAATCAAAGCAACAGAAACATGGAGCACAAACATTAATAGAGAAGGACTATGAAATAGAGTGATTCTTTTCTCATTCCTACACAAAACATTTAGCATTGATAACTAAAATTAAAGAAGAAAATGCCATGGACAAAAATCAAACAAGTATTACCTTCCCCTTTCTTCTATCCCTCTTCTTGTTTAGTTTTTTAAAGGCTACAACAATGCAGTAGGAATGATATATTTTCTAAAGTTGACAGACTTTTGTTCTGTTCTGTTTTCAGTTTTCATCAAAGGGGAAAATAACAAGGACACAAGTAGTAGAGAGTCTCTTTAGTCTATTAAGCAAATACAATATGTTTTAATTTAACCAGATCTCCACTAGAGAGCTAAAATTTGAGAATGATTTTGATCGAATGGGGCCCCTGACATCCCAGTAAAAAGCAAAGATATTGTCATTGCAGGTAGTTCTCACTCAACGGCTGGTCACTTAGCAACTGTTCAAAGTTACAGTGGCCCTTCCCATAGCTACTTATGACTCATTTGACTGCAATTTTTGGTGTATTCTGCCAGTTTCTGGTGTTTGATTCCAGTTTCCAGGGAAAAAACCCCAGTTTATTAGGGAAAACCGGTCTGCTTAACAACCACTGTGTTCATGTGGTGACCCACTTAATGACACACTTTACACCATAATTCTGGGCTCAGTTATGATTATAATTTGAGGACTACCTGTTATCTGGCAACATTAAAAATGGGATTTGGTTTGTAATGTAACTGTTGAGTCAAAGGAGATGGATCCCAAAGATCTAGCACCCCATACATGGCATATTGCTTGACAGATGAGTTCTTCTTTACTTGTAAATACGGCTTAGACGGCAATATTTTTTCTAATTTCCATGTTCATATAAGGATTTTTGTTTTCAGAGAGGGTGTCTCAGACTATATTCCATTTTCTTTCTAATGCAATTAATCAGCACCCTTAAAATGTTTAAATTAAGGAAATGTGAATGAAGGTTCAGGGAAAATGTAGGGTTGCTTTTCATTTTCTTTTTAACAAGCAGGGGATAACAGAATAATCTTAAACAATTGGGAAAGAGAAATGAAAGAAAAAATATGTAAAAAAAGAACTGGATGTCTTTCCATTTTAAAAGAAGATAGGCCTTCATTATTGGAGCTTGTTATGAAGACGAACCCTTTCTAAGAAAATGGAACTGTTGTGTTGGCTGAGGAACTGGAAGAACATTTATTTTGCCATTTTGATTCATAATTTAAAGATTCAGGCAGACCTTGAAACTATGTAGAAATTCTTTTTAAAAAAATATATGCATCCTTTAGAGAGAAAGATTATATTATATTATATTATATTATATTATATATTATATTATATTATATTATATTATATTATATTATATTATATTATATTATATTATATTATATTATATTATATTATATTATATTATATTATATTATATTATATTATATTATATTATTATATTATATTATTATATTATATTATATTATATTATATTATATTATATTATATTATATTATATTATATTAATTAGATTAGATTATATTATTAGATTAGATTAGATTAGATTAGATTAGATTAGATTAGATTAGATTAGATTAGATTAGATTAGATTATAAGCGATGAAGGCCACCAATTTCAAGAAATTAATATAGATTTTTTTTCTTTTACATATTTGTTTGTATGTATATATGTATGTATCATCATCATCATCATCGTCATCCTAGCCATTGTCTATCCACTGCAGGATGAAGGCCTCTTCCACATGTTTCCAACCTATATGGTCCTGAGCTTTCTTTTGCCAATTGGGCCCGCAATACTTGTTGATGTTGTCGATCATGTTGTATGTATGTATGTATGTATGTATGTATGTATGTATGTATGTATGTATGTATGTAATTAAAGTATTGATAATTGTTTTGTTTTCTACTAGAATTGCCCAAAACATAAAGGAAAGTCAAACATTCACACTATTAGTAGTAGCAAAAATTGGGGATGGGAATTGTAATTTAATGTTACAATTGATTTCATTAAATTGTTAAAATTGTAATTTAAATTGTTAAAATATGGTGTATGTTAAACATTTAAATTATCCATTTACAACATTACATCCCTTCTTTTTCCTTTAAGTAACTTGAGACATAGTTTTCCCATTCCCATTAGGAATAATCTTGAGCTCTCATAAAGATAAATTTTTGATGGAGCGTTCCACTGAACAACATGGGAACTGACTTTCATTTCCTGTCCTTTCAGTTTCCCAGCCTCCTGCAGGGACCATACTGAGGATTTACTCGAAAGAATCTCCAGTCCTCCTGAGCAGATATGGAGTCTTCCAAGTGAATGACCTACAGTGCCTGATTTTGCCCAGATATTTATAGTTGGACATAGGTCTAATTGTCCTGGCTCCCAAATGATGCCCATTTTTTTAATCTCTCATGGCAGCCCAGAGACGTTCTGGTTTTAAAAGTGGAGATGGAGCCAGAGATCTCTGCTGATGTATGTTATTTGCAACCATTAATTATTTTCTGTAGAGATATGAAAGGTAGTAATCTGCCTTCAGTGATTAATGTAAGGATTTTAAAAATCTGCTTTTGAATCACATTTTACTCAATGTGACAAATACGATCAACATATATGCCCATCATGTTATCCCTTCTAATCTTCCTAAGTAAACAAACTGCAGAGTGAAACTGGAAACAGTAAAGAAAAAAAAGTCATGAAATAAGAAGAAAAAATACAACTTAATCTAATTTATACTGAAACCATTCCCTATACCTCTCTATAAGCTTATCCATGGAAATGATCCTTGCATTTTCTATGTCCACATACCATTTCAGATCTTTTCTTATGTTATTTACAGTTCTTACTACTCTCTTTTTGAGGATTTCATCAATTCCATCCAGCACAACTTTCTCAGTCTTCTGTGTCCTCTCACTCTCTCCATTAATTCTTCATATATTTATTTTTGGAGTCAATTCTCCTTTGTTTCCAGACAACCTCAGTACCACATATATCTTTCATACTATTTACTCATTTTGGTATTCAGTTCACATTTTCTCAACACCCATTCATTCTTGACCCTATCTCTTCTTGTTTAATTTCAGGGAGACCTGAAAGAACATGTCAGGTATAGATCATCGTGGAGAAAATCTATCTATGTGGTCTCTAGGAGTCGAAAACAACTTGATGGCACATAATCCGTCATATCCACCAATTTGGTGCTGTACTGATACTCAGATCAATATAGGTATAATAAAGGATGAGTGATTACAAACATATAAAGCTAACAGGCAGGATATAAATCTGGTATAAATCTCCCTCCCAGCAAAATCAGTCAATGGCCAGCATCATCCCATAAGAACTCAGATAAGTACTGGATAAGGCTAGATCCAAATTATAGAGGCAATATACTGTATATACACTTTTGAACACTTGACGTTTAGTGGAAAAATACTAACCAGGATTACAGTAGTATTATCCAATGATGGGGAGAGGGGGGGCTAGTGACCCAGCAGTAGCAGAGTTTGCAAAAGATTAATTTGGATAAATGATTTTCAACTATGAAGTTGGATGTCCTTCAAAAAAGCATAATAAAGAAATGGAAGGCATCCTAATGAGAAACCTTCAGGTACAAAGAAAAAAGCAGCATCCAAAGACCTTATAATTACCCAGTTTCACAACATGCTGCTTTAGTCTCTCCCTTCCTTACAAAAAGATGGTCCACTTTTGCTGCCTTTTTTATTCTTGTGATTGCTTATATTTATCATTCAAGAAAGGCTGCCAAAAATACTCTCCTCCCCACCCCTTCTGCCACCACTTTAAAAAAGAGAGAGAAATGGCCAAGAAACTTAGATTGGTTTAGTTTCATTCATAGTTTATTTGTTTGGAAGAAGGGGAAAGGAAAAGATTGTTGACAATAAGCCAGAAGGCCAACACTATGCAAAATTGCATTTGTTTGGTCCTGTGTTATAACTCTGAAAACTGGCAGATTCATAATACATAATCACATGGGTAGCACTCCAAAATACAGTGCCACTAAACACCATGCAAATTGCAAAGATTTTATTGCAGCTCCTGAACATTCGTATCATAACAATTGAAATGTGTATTAGGATTTTGGATAATTGTTCAAAAATGAGATAGAAATAGAGTATTATAATGAGTTGCTTTGTTTAACTAATATTCTTTATCCTCAGGAAGATGTCCCAGTTTCCCAAGAAGGAATAGGTATTGTAAGTACTTTAATTCTTGAGCAAAATAAAATACATCTAAACTGCAATTATTTATTGTTTCATTTATGTCTTGGTTAAAGAAAACATTTGCTTCTATTTATATTAAGGAAGGAGATGAAAATGATTTAGCTTGTATTTAAAAAAAAAAGTGACCCAAATCCCAATTCCTGAGCTTATGTACATAACTTGGTACCTAATTAAATGGCAAATTCTGCTCTTTAAAAAATGTGTAATGCACTCATATCTTTAAAATGTGTGTGAGAGAGGAAAATGTGAAATTTCCAATAGCATGGCTTTTTTTTCTTTAAAAAATATTTATCACCATATAGAACAATGTTTCTCAATCTTGCAAGATTAAAGATTTGTGCACTTCTACTCCCAAAATTCCCAAACCAGCATGCTGACTGTGGAATCCTGGAACCTGAAACTCCTACTTGCCAAGGTTGATAAACACTGATATAGAATATAATCTAGAAAACTTCTTTGTGCACTTTAATAGCCCAAGGGTGCACTTTGTCATTGTATTCTGCCAAAAGGGTAGGTGGCATAACTGATAATTTCACTACAGCATTAGAAAGTGGGATAGATAGGATTACAATGAGAAAAAAATATATTCCATGTATACTCGATGCATCAGAGAACATTCTAGAAGGCTTCAGTCATGCAATTTTACCCACCATTTTGACTTTTTAAAACACTTTGAATACCTCTAGTTAGCTACAATACTCTACTGTAGAAGAAATAACATATGAGTAGAAATGTTCACCTGCATAGCTGGGTCCTCTCCTATTGTGACATTTTAGGATCATATTAGTATGGTTTCCTCAGCTCTTGACCAGCAGCTACACTTTAAGATACTGTTATATCTCCAGCATTTGGAATTGTCCAAATAATAGACTTTTAAGCATGAAGTTAGCAAAAACAATGAAAGAGAACTGTACACTTCATTTGCAATCATGATGTTTGTTAGTACTTGAAATAATGATGAGGCACGACCACAAACTAGAAGCCAGTCCACAGCTGCATCATTAGCCACTTTAAACCCCTCCAATCCATACATGAAGCAAACTGACACCCACCATAAAGATGTGGCACGACCACGAACACGAAGCCAAACAACAGCAATGCAGCTCACCATCTCAAATCCCCCTGCAACTCAGACTAACCTGAGCACAACAAAGCCCCCACCCAAACAGAACACTCCCCCACCCAATCAGAGCACAGCCAACCCCCCATCCAATCAGAGCACAGCCAAGCCCCTTAACCAATCAGAACACACCTCCACCCAATAAGAACACAGCCAAGCTCCCACCCAATCAGTTCAAACCCCACTGGCAGTTAAAAGGAAGAAACAGCTGCGATCACACATTACTCCTAGAAGCACGAAGCTGAAGACACCAGCCTGAAGATGACGAATGTGACTTCGTCGAAACGTCGCCAAGTCACTTCCAATTTTACGCGGGAGAAAACCCGAATAACCAAAGACCTACATACATACATACATACATACATACATACATACATACATATATATATATATATATATATATATATATATATATATTCCCCTTTTCTTTCTGTTCTCCTTTTTTAAATAATTGCTAATCCTAACCAATTCTGAGGTTGCACTGATCAGATAGATAGGGAATAGAGGATAGATAGATAGATAGATAGATCAATCAGTGGTTCTCAACCTTTTTAATGCCGCGACCCCAACCGGTCGTAAGTCGAGGACTAAACGGTCGTAAGTCAAGGACTACCCAACCAGTCGTAAGTCGAAGACTTTCCCTGCCCGGGAGCGCCGCGCATGTGTGGTTCCGCCCCCTGTGCCGGCTGAGGCGTAGCTGGCAAGCAGCAGAGACGGAGCAGGCCGACCACCAGCTGGCCCAGCTCAAGGGAGGTAAGGCACCCGCCGGAAAAGGGGGAAAAATGGCGGAAAGCCTTGCTTGGCGACCCCCGTGAAATGGTCGATCGACCCCAAATGGGGTCACGACCCATAGGTTGAGAACCACTGAGATAGATAGATAGATAGATAGATAGATAGATAGATAGATAGATAGATAGATAGATAGATATAATAGACATAAACATTGTATATCTGCAAATTTATTTTGTTGATTAGTTTAACATAATACAATACACACACACACACACACACACATATATTCTTTTACAAAAAGAACAGATAGTCCAGAAAAGCATCTTAGTTTTTGCTAACTTCAAAGGAAAACATTATCAAAAGAATCAGCTGTAAATTTCTAGGACTCTTCCCATGAAATGGATGCTTCAGGTTATGGGACAAAGAGAAATAAATGCTGACTACTGAGAAGCTTGAGGAACATATGCCCCCTAGGAATGAAAGAAAGCAAGATGACGATCTGTGCAAAACAAAGATCAGACA
>NW_015386790.1:139821-147406 GCF_001527695.2 Protobothrops mucrosquamatus
CTTAGTTTTTGCTAACTTCAAAGGAAAACATTATCAAAAGAATCAGCTGTAAATTTCTAGGACTCTTCCCATGAAATGGATGCTTCAGGTTATGGGACAAAGAGAAATAAATGCTGACTACTGAGAAGCTTGAGGAACATATGCCCCCTAGGAATGAAAGAAAGCAAGATGACGATCTGTGCAAAACAAAGATCAGACACCAATTTTCAGACACTGTGATATTTTCAATCACTTAACTTATTGCATCTCTCAACCCTGTGTGACATAAATAGCATAGGTTATCAGTAGAGAGACAGAGAAAGGAAAAGGAAGCACATGATGCAATTTATAAAATTGTCTGATGTGACCAGATGATGATCTCCTGAAGGAAAAATGCTGCATGGAGATCAATGAAACAAGAGGTTTCTGTGTGTGCTTGACAACTGGATTTGGGATGATTAATTTTAAATGGGCAGAGGGCAATCTATAAACATATAGGAGATAATTTGTTTACCTAATCAATGTTTCCAAAGCTAAAATGCAAGCCAAACCATAGTGATACT
The DNA here is from genome assembly GCF_001527695.2 of Protobothrops mucrosquamatus. Classification (NCBI taxonomy): domain Eukaryota; kingdom Metazoa; phylum Chordata; class Lepidosauria; order Squamata; family Viperidae; genus Protobothrops; species Protobothrops mucrosquamatus. Next base: position 140,364 of record NW_015386790.1, read on the forward strand.
AGAATATCTGTTTGAATTTCTCAGTTTGAAAATAATGCCTACAAAAATTTGTATAAAATTTCTATGTCCATAAAAAACGGCATTGGACTTCTGATTGATAGACAGGTTGGTTAATTAAAGGCCATCAAATCACTGTCAAGTCTTAAAGACCTCATAGGTAGATTTTCTCTGTAATAAACTCTCCCTAATCTCAACTTTCATGTCTTCCAATGGTGGGCCCACTATCATTGTAACCAGTGGTGGGATTCAAATATGTGTGGATGCCACTTCCGGAAATCCATTCTGGGCCTGGGCAGCAAAAACTTAGCTACCGGTTCTGCCGAAGTGGTGCGAACTGGCTGAATCCCATCGCTGATTGTAACTGATTACTGCAGGTTATCCTCTTCTCTTTCCTTCCACCTTTCCCAGTATTAGACCCTTCTCCAGAAAGCTAGATCTTTGCATATTATATCCAAAATAGTATAATTTAAGCCTGGTCAATTGTGCCTGAAGGGTGAACTCTGGATTGATTTTTTTTCAATGATTCATTGGTTTGTTTTCTTGGCTGTCCATGATATTCTCAGGATCTTCTTCACCATTTTTTAAAAGCATCAATATTCTTCCTATCCTGCTTATTCAAAGTCCAAGCTTTGAGTCCATAGAGTATTATAAGGAATACTATGGCTTGCACAATTCTCATCTTGGTAAGTACAAATACATCACAGAATCTGAACATCTTTTCTAAGGCCTTCATGGATGCTATACCAATTGCTGATCCATGGTGTATTTCTTTATTGCTTGTTCCTTTACTGTTGATAGTTAGTCATAAGATAAAATTAAGTGGTAGTTGAAGAATGAGTAAAGAAAGAAAAACAGAGCAAAGCCAATATTGACAGATTTATCCATCATTAGTGATTTGCATGCTTCTAACATATGTGTGGCTAGGGAACTGCGATAAATGAAATAAGTTAGGTTTGCAACATTTAATCTGCATTGAATAATAATAATAATAAAAATCATTATTCAATGCAGTATGTCCTCTATATCAGGGGTCCCCAACCCCCAGTCAGTGGACTAGTACTGGGCCGCAGCATGCCAGCAATCAGTCTGCACAAACAAGCAAAGCCCCAGGCAGCACAGAAAACCATGCACCCTCCAGTCCATGGAAAAATCTCTCTCCACGGAACTGATCCCTGATCCCAAAAGGTTGGGACCTCTGCATGTGACACAATATCTGAACAAGCCACAAAGTGCCCAGCAGAAATTGAAACACCACAATATTCAGAAACTATAGAACCACACACATTAAGAAAAATATTATTTTAAAATGGTCAAAATTAAGACTGGGGGATGTGAGGTACAGTAACATGGTAAGGAAAATGCTGTTGGCACTAGTACTTTATAATTGCTAATCAAAATCAAGTCAGCAGTCAAGCAAAACAACAACTGTCTTGGCTTTGCAGGGGAAAAAGAGAAAGAAGAGAAACTTGAACTTGGATCTCTGCTCTATATAAACAATTTCATTCATAGTAGAAAGCTTGAGATTCTACCACTTGATAGTTGGTGATATGATCCAAACTCCTCACCTAGCATGTCTGTGTTCTCATCTCCTGCACAAACCTCCTCCACAGCCAATAGGTACTGCAGTTTCAAGGGTTCATAATATCTGTGATACTATTTTTGTAGCCATCATTGTCAAATGAGGTTGTAAATTTGGTTTCAAGACAGTGGAGCAGAGTAGAGAAATGACATTATGAGGCAGATATGTGCACAATACCATGGTCAATGGTTGATCTAGTTTGTAAGCCAATGGAAAGCAAGAAGAAACCTGATGTTTTAGAAATCAAGTGATCATCTCCAGAACATAAATTAATGTCCATTTCAGATTTAATTCCTGTGAAAACAAAACTTTTTTTATCAAATTTAAATCTTTCAAAAATTCTATAATAATTAAACCAAATCACAAGCAAATCCTTCACTTACTAATTGTTCTCTTATCTTAAATCTCTCTTTTTTCAAATATCATAAGTCTCGATATGTCATCCATTTACATTCCAATATTATCTCTGTTCTATGTAGTGCTTTATGATTTGATAGCCAAAGTGGCACTAATCTTCTTTTATACTTCCACCACACATGTGCAATCAATTGCCTAATAGCATGAATACGAGGGCTAACTTTTATTTTGTCATACCACAGATAGGCATGCCACCTAAATCTCAAATAAAAACCTTTGAGGTCTAACACCCTTAATTTTTTTAAAGTATCCAATCTTTTAACCACACCAGACAACAAGCATCATAATATAATCTAAGCTCCAGTAAACCCAGACCTCTTCTATCTTTAGAATCTTGAAGCAACTTATATTTAATTCTTGGTTTTTTATTTTGCCAAATATCTTTCTGCCATGGTTTGAAAGTGGAATCTCTAATTAATATTGGTATAGTCTGAAATAAAATAACATTCTAGGTAGTACATTCATTTTAATTACTGACATTTTTCCCATTAATGACAAAAAGTATATAAAATGTTACTCAAGATGAACGTAGAAGATGAATACGTTAAAGAGTTTATGGTAAAATGGGCAAAAAAATTGGGTATAATATAATGCTAGATAAATGGGAGAATGTATGGACGAATGGACTAAAATTTACATTAAATTATAGTTTGAAAGAAAACTTTTATAAAATGATGTGTCATTGGTACTTGACCCCAAATAGACTAGCAAAGATGTATAAAGGGATTTCCAATAAGTGCTGGAAATATAGTCAAAATCCAGATTCATTTTGTCATATGTGGTGGTCTTGCAAATATATGAAAATATATTCAATTGTTAATGACAATGCAAAAAATATTCAAGATACGAATATTATGAAATGTGAAGCTTTTCTTTTAGGTATCATGGATAAGCCAATTGATAAACAATTTGGGGTGCTATCCCTTCACATGGTGACGGCTATGAGGATTATACTTGACAAAGACTGGAAAGAAAAAGGGATGCCGACTGTTGAAGAATGGATTTTGAAACTGACTGAATTAGCAGAGATGGTGAAATTAACTGCTTTGATTAGAGATAATGGACTAGACAGCCTTAAAAGAGACTGGAAACCATTTGTGGATTTTCTACATGCTAAATATAATAACAGATGGTTAACAGAGGAATTTGAAGGTTCCTAACATGGATCCCAAATATTATATGTTAAATTTAATTGATCACTTTTTCCTGTTTTTTTGCACACAGTTTTTTTTTCTTTTTTGTTATTGTTAAGGCTGAATGTATGCTTTTTGTTTTGTTTCATTTTGCTTGTTTGTTTGTTTGTTTGACTGTTTTGTATTTTATTTTTTATGATAAAATAATTTTAAAAAAATAAAAAAGAAGCCTGAGTTTACAGTCATATCATGGAAATATGAAATGACTTTTCGACATTTAATCTAGTTTTATTTTCTTTGTTTCTCAGAGGTTCTTGAAGTGCTCAGCCAGAGACCTTTCCCATTATTATTGCATTTTGTTTTTATGTGGACTTGCCAAAGGTAGAACCTGAGATTTTCTGAAGAAAAGCATATGTGTTGTCTCTTGACTATGCCCGCTTTTCTACCAAATTTGAATGTCGCTTTATGTCTTGCAAGTTCAAAAAGTTTGTAGACTTTACACAATTTTGCTAGCTGCTTCTGTGTCCTGAGCTCTTATGTATATAAGTCCATGTACTTTTATTTTCATTGTCCAACCATCCGTTCCTGCACCAATTTTTAAAAACAAAATAAGCAATTTCACTTATCAATCTTCATCTCGTGTTGAGTCTAAAAAACAAAAGATGTTAGGGGTTTTTTTTTAATTTAATGCCTCCCTTTTATTCATGCTCCTGAACAGACTTCCACTAATAAATGTATTCTAATATGAAATTCTCATGGTACAGTATTATAATTACATTGTAATGATCTCTAGGGGTCTTTCTTCTGATTTCCCCAATAGAGAAAAAAGAAAACTTCTGCATAGTTTGTGTGTGTGGCTAATAAACACTTAGCTGATGGGAACATATTTTGTTGGTGTTTAGCGTAGACATTATTTTAGCAAAATTAACCATGATATCTAGTTTTGCATGTGACTATCATTGCTTGATTGAAAGCAGAGGCAAAAAAACCCCCCATAAATACCTGCACCAAAGCTACTGTTACTGAATTGCATCAAATAAAAAGAAGCTTACTTGAAACAGATCACCATTATTTCATAAAGTGAGTGCTTAAAACTACAGCAAGCATGTTCAGGGTCAATGCCAAATTTAAATGGGAAACACAGACCTAATTCTGGTTGCCCTATTGCTGCTTCACACATACCAATACATTTCTGCTATGGTCATTGTCTCACCCACCATCACCTGGGTGTCCAGTAATAAAGGTACTGTTGCTGTCGCACCACTCTGTACAGATTGACCACTGCAATATTTCAGCTACTTATGTATTTTTTTAAAGGAAGGAAGGAAGGAAGGAAGGAAGGAAGGAAGGAAGGAAGGAAGGAAGGAAGGAAGGAAGGAAGGAAGGAAGGAAGGAAAGAAAGAAGGCTCCATGCCATTCTCTAAATGCCAAGCCAGATGGCAAAGCCAGTCTTAAGAAGGGCAGCAAAGTCACACCCAGCCTGACCTTGAGAGGACAAGTGCAGCAGCAGAAAAGGCTTTCCTCCTAGACTCCATCAGATGATGCTTGCTAGTCGACAGAACCGATAAGACTCTTCTGCCAACCTAATGGCATAGGTAGCTGTCACCAGGGAGAGGCAGTTCCTTAAATTTCACCCCATACTATGCAGAGCTTTATAGCTTATCACCAGCACCATGTATTGGACCCAGAATCAAATTGGTAACCAATGTAGCTTGCAGAGCAGAGTTGTTATAGGCGCAAATCCAGAAGAATATTATGGTTGCTGAGAGGTCAAGAAGAAAACAAATAGATGCACTATCCTCATTCTCCACCACCACCACCACCAGAGGTCATCAAAAAGTATGACCAATGCTGTGTTATCAGGCTGGATGTCACCTTAATTTTCAATCTCTAAGGTACTTTAAAATAAATACTGTAACACAATATACAATTCTCAATCATATCTAGAATGTATCCAAAAGAGCCTTACATTCACAAGATTACTGTAGCACCTTCCTCTTTCTTTCTAAGAAAGCACCATCGTAGCACCACCCTTCAGTCTTTAGAAGTTCAGTAGAAAAGCAGCATTTTAACAGCCTTCCGAAAATCTGCCATGGGGCGATTCTCTTCTTAGGGGTTTCAAAAGAGGAGAGCCATCCTATCAAATAATTATTTCAGAATTTCTTTTGTGTTACCTCTCAATTTGCCCTCACTGCTAGATCATATAAGATGGGTCAGTTCCACCTAGACCAGAAAACACTCTGCCCTGAGGTTTAGAGGGCTTTATAACCAGCATCTTGAATTGTAGCCAGAAAAAAAAAACCTGACAAATGTAGCAGCTCCCTCAACTGAGGTGTTACAGGGATGAAATGACTCTCACAATCAGTTAAAAGACTGAGAAATACAGAAGCAAGAGATTATTTTAGAAAAAATCCCTGTGAACAAATCTTGGTGCTGTTGCACCTGACAATCCCTGCATTCGGAGTTCAGGAATGTGCATGCCATCTGTGAAGATGGAAAGTGGTGCCAGTGCTTTTTGTGTGCTGCTATGGCTAATAAGTCTCTTGAACCATCCAAGTAGATTCTGAATCAATTTGTCCTTTGTCGTTCTAGAGTCTGCAGGACTTGAACTCTGATGAGAGGCTGACAGGCTTTTAGACCGTTCTTTAACTGTAGCTGCTGTCCAAACTGGCAGCATGTTGATTGTCTAGAAGAGGTGTCCACTCATTCAGCTTAAAATAGATTTTAGTTTTATAAAGGGCATCCCCACAATTGTTTTAAATAACTAAATAAAATTACATTTGCCTCAAACTATGTTGAGCCCACTGGCTGAGGCAGGGCCAATGTCCTTAATGACTGAGTAATAATTGAACAGTAGCATATATGAATCAAATTATATGGAAATTAAAGTCAAATGAAAATATAACATTTTAGTAATTAATATGTGGTGCCATTTAATTCAGTTAGCACTGCTGTGTATATACAGGGTACCCATTTTGAATTCCATTGACAAAAATACCCTTTCCAAAGCTCGTCTTTTAATGTAGAGTGCACATATCCTTGAGCCAAGGTAAGGGAAACACTTTTACCTGGTCTTTCCAAGGAACACAGATGCTCCAGCCTTTGCTCAATTTTCTCCTCCTTCCCTTCCCTGGGTGAGGATGATGGAATCCACTGACATCTTTTCCAAAGTTTCCCCAAATTTGGAACCAATGATTCTCAGGAACATATTTTCATTACTCTTGTAACCTTCTTACCAGTTGCTCAAAGTTGAATCTAAGGTTTTCTCTAATACTTTACAAAGAAATGTTCTTGAATCCCTCTCTAGCTCCTTCAATCTGATTAACAAACATAGCACTCCTAAGAGAGCCAGTAATCTGAGAAACAGAAAAGGGGAAATCAAAATCGTCCCATGCGTTCTCAATCTTGGCACACTGAGGTATAAATATGGAAAGTGTCCTGAAGAGGTTGAAAAATGTAATCTCTTTCTCTGAGATTCTTTAGGAGAGAGAAATAGGCATTATTTCCTGATAGATTTAAATTCCAGATTTTAGCTTTTATTTGCAGATACTGTTGTGGAATAAAGATGTTTCCCCACAAGAGGGAGCTAAAACCCTTTTAAAAGTAATATTGAAGTTCTTTCTGAATAAAAAAATCTTATTTCCTTTTTTATCCAAGTACAAAGTTATGGACAGTCTTGACTATTGTCTCCTTGACACACAGAAATCAAACAGAAATTATTATTATTATTATTATTATTATTATTATTATTATTATTATTAATTTAATTTATATACCGCCCTTCTCCCGCAGGACTCAGGGCGGTGCACAGCGTATTAAAAACAGTACAAATACAAAGCATAAAAATACAAACCCCTGTAAAACCAGATTAAAAAACCGAATATTAGAAGCTGTGTCTCTATTTAAAATTATTT
>NW_015386790.1:148452-151904 GCF_001527695.2 Protobothrops mucrosquamatus
TATAAAAGGATGTTAGAAGGTGGATATTGATTAGAAGGTTCTTCTGTACAGAGAAGCGTTTGCCAGAGTTTGATGTGTAGCAATAAAGCAAGATAAAGGGAGAGCAGAAGAGATGTACATAAGCATTTTTTTAAATGCTTCCAAAGGGAATTTGGAATGTTGGCATTTTTCAGTAATGCTTTAAAGACTTTGTGCCATATTCAAATTCTAACAACCATCCGTTCCAAAACTTAGTAGGAATGAGAGTATTAAAATAAAGAAAGGACTGCATGTACAACAAATAATGGTCAAATTGCTTGGTTGAAAACAAGCTGACTAATTAAAAACAAATAAAATATACATTCACTCATTTATTCATGTAACAAATAATCAGTAATATGTAAAGCATTAGACTCTTCTCCAGTGAGTCCTTCCTTCTCATTAGGTGGTCAAAGTTCTTGAGTTTCAACTTCAGGATCTGGCCTTCTAAAGAGCAGTCAGGGTTGATCTCCTCTAGGACTGACCGGTTTGATTACCTTGCAGTCCAGCTGATCGGTGCTTCTTCAGGGCTGTCAGGGCTCTGTGGAAGCGCCAGGATCAGTGCCAGGATCCAGCTGGAGCTTGGCGCAGATCCTGGCGCTTCTGCTGAGCCCTGAAGAAGCACCAATCAGCTGGAATGTTGCAGCATCTCCAGGGTCTTGTGATTTACATTCAGATGCTTGGCAGCTGATTCATATTTATGATGGTCACAGAGTCCCAGGGTCATGTGAAGTGACCAAAACCTGCTGCAGCCACCTAGCAGACGGGGGGAATAAAAACCAAACACCCCCCACTCCACCTCCGCTGCCAATCCCCAACAGAAATGCTCACAACAATGAAAACCTCAGACAGGAGGAAGAGCGCCACTGGGTGGGCAGGCAGGTGTCTTGCTCGGCTATGCCTTGGGGGGCACTTTTTCAGTGCCATTGTAACTTCGAACAGTCACTAAGCGAACTGTTGTAAGTCGAGGACTACCTGTACTTTATCACTTTTGCCTTTTTTTTTTTTTTGGTCAGCAACTTTTTGACACCTTGCTAGGTGACTGGTGGTACTCGGATGTTGCCATATCCTAAAAGTGGTACAATGGGTGAAAAGGTTGAAAAGCCCTGATCTAGTCAGCTTAGTAATTATAGCCCCCCCAAATCACCTTTTAGCTTTCTAAAATATGTACCATAATAAATGGAGAAATATTTCCTTTCTCCTTTTCTTGACCATGCTTGCGATAATGTATCCAAATATTTATAAAAGGTAAGTTTCAGCAAAGACAACTAAGGGAATTAACTCAAATATTTACCAGATTTCCAGAAATAGCAAGATTGCACAGTACCTGGAATGACAAAACATAGCCAAAGCAACTCGGAACATTTTGATTAAGAAAGCTAAGTGGGTAACTCCAGAGACTGCAATCATGATAAAAATATATCTCCCTTCCCTGGAGCCTGCACATAAGTGATTTCACCTTTAAAGAAAATTACTCACTTCTCAGTTCCTTAAATGTTTCCAGTGACAAATCAGACAAAGATCAAATTAGTGAGTGGGATAGAAAAGTTCTTTATATGGACTGAACATTGCACTGTTTGGTTTTCTGGGATAATATCACATTTCCCTGAAACCTTTCTTCTCCAATTCAAAAGTGTTCATCCCCCACTGATCTTGCCCATTGGGAATGTTTATGGGCAGTTTTAAAATGTTTCCCACAGAGTATTTGAATGAAATTATTGAGAGACAAAACTTCTAGGTTATAAGATCCCGCCTGAAAGTCCAAGGTGGTTACAGAAAAGGGAGATGCCCTCTGTCATTTTTATTAGCACCTATATTTAATTTCTGTTAGAATTAAACAGTCACAAGTGACAAATGCACAAACTGCAGCCCTGCTTTTCATCTTCAGCCAAAAATGGGGTGTGGAGGGAAGGAGGAGTGAAGGATCCTTATGTACATTCCAGTGCAGTTATGCACATTTGCAGATGTAAGGTGGCATTTTCACAAATTTTTATGCAAACATAAGTGCACAAATGTAACTCATGGGCTAGCACCATGTCGGCATAATCATATTTTATATGAAGTTTTAGTATCAGCCATTCAGAAAAGCTAGGACCCCAGATTATACAACCATGACATGGGCAAATAACTGCATTATTAGAGATTTCTAAAAGGAAATGATACCCTGAAGTTGTGCTAACCTCTTAGTGTGCATGTGCATTATTTTATTAACAGTGTTACTGGTTCCCTTTGCTTTGTTTTGGGATGTTTTTCAACTTCTTAGTCAACAGCCCTAGCATGCTCAGGCCAACCCAATGTAGCTTCTGATATGAGCTCAGATCATGAGGATGTTGTAATGTATCAGCGTAGTATATGTGCAGATCCAAGGAGAGTGGCCTTTTGTGACTGACAGATAGAATTTTATCAATGCACTTATTTTCTAAGTGAAAATGAAGCTGTTCCATAGGGTTTTTTAGGTTAGTTAGAACACCAATAGAATTGCTTTGTTGTATGCCTTATTTTCCTAGTTTATTTATTTATTTGTGCCACTGTCATAACTCCTGATAACTACAAAGTCAAGTCCCTGCAGTTTTCTTGGCAACATCTTTCAGAGCAGATTGCCATTTTCTTCCTAAGTTAGAGTAACTGACCCAAAGTCACATAGCTGACTTCATACCTAAGGCAAGACTAGAACTCACAGTCCTCTGGAATCCACAGATCCTGGTTTCTAGCTCAGTGCCTTTAATCACTATATCAAACTGGCTCTTCATTTTGCATTTTATTCCATTGTTATACGAACCACATTTTATTTCCTGTAAAATATTTTAATAATATCTGTTTTAAATGTTAACAAGGTTTATAGTGTACTTGTTTCTAATTTATTCTTGTATGCCACCTGGTGTCACTCTTTGGGAGATAAATTTGCTAAATAAATAAACTTCTGAGAATCAAACGATTGAAGCAGTCTAGAAATCTAATAAATAAAGAAACAGCATGGGGGACAGAGCCAAGCTTCCATGGCAACCCATAATGGAGCAGCCACAGCCATGAAGTTCTTCCATGGATACTGACTGAAACCACCCTCTTAAGAAAAGTGGAAAATATCTTCTATGTATGTATGTATGTATGTATGTATGTATGTATGTATGTATGTATGTATGTATGTACGGGTCTGGATGGGGAGAAACAGACTCAGGCTCAACCCTTCCAAGACCGAGTGGCTGTGGTTGCCGGCGCCTCGGCATAGTCAGCTGACGCCATCGCTGACTATAGGGGGCAAAACCCTGGCCCCCTCAGAGAGGGCGCGCAACTTGGGAGTCCTCCTGGATCCACGGCTGACATTGGATGACCATCTGTCGGCCGTGACCAGGGGGGCGTTTTATCAGGTTCGCCTGATTCACCAGTTGCGACCTTTTCTGGACCGGGACGCCTTGCGCACAGTCACTCATGCTCTC
>NW_015386790.1:153403-162022 GCF_001527695.2 Protobothrops mucrosquamatus
CCACCTTTAAAGCGCTCCATGGCACAGGACCTGGTTATCTCCGAGACCGCCTTCTGCCACAGATTCCCTCCCATAGACCGGTACGCTCCCACAGAGTGGGTCTCCTCAGGGTGCCGTCGGCCAAGCAGTGTCGGCTGGCGACCCCCAGGGGGAGGGCCTTCTCTGTGGGTGCCCCTGCCCTCTGGAACGAACTACCCCCTGAGATCCGGATGATTCCGGATCTCCTTACTTTCCGCCGCGCCCTCAAGACATGGCTTTTCCAGCAAGCAGGCCTGGCCTAGGGAGGATTTTAAATCGGGTTCATTTTTAGAAAATTTTAAATAGCACAACTCTAAAATATTTGGTTTTAATTGGTTTTATTTGGTGGGGCTTGTAAATGTTTCTATGTTTCTGTTTTTAAATATGTTGTGAGCCGCCCTGAGTCCCGTTGGGAGAAGGGCGGGATATAAATCAAAATAAAGTAAAGTAAAGTAAAGTATGTATGCATGTATGTATATATAAACATAGGACACAATTTACCACTTAAGAAATAATAACAATTAGATATTAATTTTTGTTTAATTACAACCACAAGTGTTTAATTATATCTGTGTTTAGTGATAAGTCTATTTGTACAACCCAGTGAAGTGGTAGTACCTAAGTATAGAAATACAAGAGAAAGATAGCAAGGCATTTAGGATCTGAAAGAAGAGATGATTAGGAGACTGGAGGCTAAAACATATAAGGAACGGTTGCTGGAATTGGATATGTCTAGTTTAATGAAGAGAAGGACGAGGGGGGACGTGATAGCAGGGTTCCAATATCTCAGGGGCTGCCACAAAGAAGAGGGAGTCAGGCTATTCTCCAAAGCGCCTGAAGGCAGGACAAGAAGCAACGGATGGAAACTAATCAAGCAGAGAAGCAACCTAGAACTAAGGAGAAACTTCCTGACAGTTAGAAAAATTAATCAGTGGAATAATCTGCCTCCATAAGCTGTGAATGCTCCAACACTAGAAGATTTTAAGAAGAGACTGGACATTATTTGTCTGAAATGGTATAGGGTTTCCTGTCTGAGCAGAGGGTTGGACAAGATGGCCTCCAAGGTACCTTCCAACTTTATTATTATTATCATTGTTATTATTGTTATTATTAGTAGTAGTATTAATATTAGTATTAGTATATAGGGCAGATACAGTATATTACTCTTCAGCAAGCAACAGTTAAATGTGGCATGAACCCATTCAGAATAAATTATAAATAAATTCTTGCTTTCTGGCCATTCTTCTAGTAGGATGCAATTACCTAGGTTCACATGGACCTATTCCTTTTGTGTATTTCCTTAAATAAATCTTCTTTGTGTTATAGTTATATAACCTCTTTCACTATTCATAGCTCAGGATAGATGCCTGTTAACTGGAACATTCAGCCCTATGTACAAATGCTTCTTTCCAACCCCTAAAGCTGACTATATGCAGACATTTGATTATAGGGAACCATTTCAAAAAAATGTGACCTCCACTTTCTCAACCATTTTAATCTTCTTTTTTTTTTTGCAAAGTAAGAGATCAGAGAGATCTATGATCAAGGCATTGATCATGTCTACAAAGTGGTACTTTCAATATTCTTATAAGCACTGGGTGCTCCTGAGCTGTTCACGGCCTCCTCCTTCACCTTCTTCTTTACATTAGCAAAAGGAACAATTAATTGTTTGAACGTTTTGCTTTTCCAAAGAAAAGTGTAACGAAGTGATGCCTTACAACATGTATTTTTCTCTTTGTGGTCAAATCCGTGTATATAAATTGCCTATTTATATTCACCAATTTATAATGCCTACATTATTCAGGAGATTGTAGATAATTAACCTGAAAAAGGGAAATGAGTCAAACTTTCCTTAGAGCCCAAAGTTCCCAAAATAACTTTCTGATTGCTCAGAACATACTGTGACCATTTTTTCTTGTATAATAACATGTCAATGAATTCTTTTTTCATAGGAATAATAATAAGAGGGGGTTTTTTTCTCCTTTTCTTCCATGCTTTCCCAGGACTGTTTATGATCCAATTATGTTTAGCAAGAGGAAGATATTTTTATTAGACTGGAATCAAAAATCACATATGGAGTCCATGCATTATGGGGGAAATCCAGTGGTGGGATTCAGCCAGTTCACACCAGTTCAGCAGAACTGGTAGCTAATTTTTTGTTGCCCAGGCCCAGAATGGACTTTTGGAAGTGACATCCACACAGAGAACCAGTTGTGCACATATTTGAATCCCACCACTGGGGAAATCTGGAAATCTGTTAACTTTTGGGGAACTTTTCTGTTCTTAGCATTGCCATTCATCTGTGGGAAATGAGATTTACAGGATTTCAGTCTCCCAATTCAGGGTACTGTCAGGCCAGGATCATTATGTATAAAGCCACTCAACAAAATAAGCAGGAGAAATATCCAAAATCAAGAAAGAAGAAAGCCAAGGCCTATTCTCTATTGTTCCAGAGAACTGAACATGGAACAACGTCATTAAATTGATTGACTAATTATATGCCATAATTTGAGCCTGATCATGTGTGCTTCTAGGTTGATTTGTGCAATGATCCATAGATTGCTTTTTTGGCTGTCCATGATATTCTAAGGATACGTCTTCAACACTAATATTCAAAGGTATCAATACTCTTTCTATCCTACTGCTCTAAAGTCCAATTTTCATTTATGATTTGTTTTTCTTTTTGATTCTTTTCTAATCGTTGGGCAGATGCTATGATAAATATCTTCTGCTGACAGTTTATTTCCCTTTAATCTTTTTTATTTCAACTTTTATTTTAACATATGTAATTTTCCTGGTGGTATTTAAAATTTTTGTTCTTTTTTTTTCCTTTTGGGTGGTAAGGTTTTTTGGGATTTTGATCTTTTTTCTGGCCACTGCAAGGCCATGATTGGTGTTTATAACAAAATGCCTTTCTAAGCTATTATTTTGTGGTGCAGGTAAAACAGTTTATCTAAAAGGTTCTTATTTTTATTTTTATCTCTTTAAACTTGTTCTGATTTTATAACCTAAACTATTTCCCTAATGAAATTAGAGAGGAAGGAGGATAGGCAGTAAATAATGTTTATTGTTTTCTGATTTCATCTTCTTTACTTATTGGCAACAGTATTATTAGAGATCTACTGTGAATCATTTAAATCAGGAGAATTGCCTTTTATGTTTTATGAGGCTTATATTTTAAAATCCAGTAAGGTTCTAAATTTTGTACAAGATATAGTCCTATTTTGCTAGATAAAGTTGATATTAAAATATTAACTTCTCTATTGCCTAAGAAAATGCAGAGTGTTACCATCAACATCAGTCTCACTCTGGATTTATTAAAACTAGGAAAGCATCGGCAAATACATATTACTGAAAAAGAATATGTGTAGCCCTGCAGTGGCTACAAATTACATATGTTAAAATAAAAGTTGAAAGTTCCCCTCCTCTGATTTAGAGAAAGCACTAGTCATTTATTGAAATGGGTACTGTTATGTCCTGGGCCTGCTGAATGACTTAGCAGGCTCAGGAGGCTGCAGAAGGCCCGGGCAGGCCATGTGGTTGTCTGGGACCAGACAGGCTGTCTCCAGCCTTGTGCAAGGTGGGAGACTAACCTTGCATTGATAGGCTGATGCTGTCCCTGCAAAGGGAGTATAAAAGGGTGTTAGAAGTAAGTCTTCATCCTGGTTCATCCAAGCCGGGAATAAATAAGCAAACATGGCGACTGCTTTGGGAAGAAGGTTACAATTTATTGCAGAAGAAAGATGGTCCTTGCAAGAAGGAGCAGAGGAGAAGCAAGAGACTGAGCACATGGCTAGGTTTTTATACCCCCTCTAGCCCTGTTTGGAATAGTTTCCTGTTCCTGTTTCCTGTTCCTGTGGCATGAACCTTGAGTGTTTTTCTAGGCCTTGATATCTGTGGTTTAATCCTATTATCAAATCCTGCTTCCCAGGTGATGGGGCTAATGACTCCTAGAGTTTGGGTGGGGTATGCAGATTTTCTCTTTGTCTTCTTGATTGCTCTGGCTTCAACTTTCTGATGGTTTTACATCTGCATCTGTATGGGGCTAGGTCTTGCTTGGGGCAGAGAGATTTGGAGCCAAAGTTGGTTTCTGCTTTTTTAAAATACTTTTGAGGAAATATATATTTTTGCCCTTTTAATATTTCCTTCTCTGGGGCTCTGACTTCCCACAAGGGCCAGCGCCATTTTGTTTCCTGTTCTGTTCTGTTTGTGATCTCAATAAAGAAGTTGTGTTTTGTTACTCCTGTCTTGCTTCGATGTCTCTGATTCTGAAACAGAACAGGTACCTACTGCATTCATTCTTTATTCATTTATCCATATTATGTTTACCTAAATTAGATACATAGTGCCATGTTCCAAATAAATTCTTGTTTATCTTTTTTATCTTTATTAAATAGTAATTAACCAAACTCTGACAACCTGGGCATTAAAAAAAAAATTAAAAACATACAATAAAGAAAAATAATCTGAAAAAGAACAATTTGCAAGAAGGAATCTATATGAGTATATTTGTAATTATGAGAAGACATGTCAATTTTTAAGCGGCCGGATTCAGTATTTCAGTCCAAAAATATTTTTCCATCAATAATTTAATATTGTTTTGTTAATAAAATGGTGAACAAAAATAAGCAAACTATCCTTTCACTAAAGGATTCTTCAAGGCATTTGTTATTGTGTTAACAATACTGACCTTGGGAGAAAGGGCAAAAAGCCAAGGGAACAAACAGATAAAAGGCAGCTGAGCCCATAGTAGCACTGTGGGAGGGCAAAAGGCTCAGAATAGACCAGTGGTGGCAAACCTATGGCACGCGTGCCAGAGGTGGCACTTGGAGCCCTCTCTGTGGGCACGCACGCTGCCGCCCCAGCCCTGCCTCCCCCCACAGCCCCCTCCTCACCAGCAGCCCCCCTGGAGGAGAGTCGCCCCCAGGCGTGGCCCACACAGCAGCGCAGCCAAGGACATAGCCGGGCAGCAGGGACAAGACTCTGCCCTCGTGCCCCATAGCATGCAGATGATGCTGCGGGGTATGGGCGGAGGGCGTGGCTGCCATGGCGCTGCAGGGCTGCCTGGGTGATCTGCGGTGGGCCATGGAGGCGGTGCAGGCAGGGCAGGAGGTGGAGCAGGGACGGCTTCTGGGCACTCGGTCTCTAAAAGGTTTGCCATCACTGGAATAGACCCTCTCTGAAACATCTGCAAGACAGCAACCAAACTCAGAAAGCACCAAGGACCCATCACTGCAACCTTGAGCTACAAATATTCTCCTTTATTGAAATCCTCTCTAGTTTCAAAACCTAAATGAACTTAATGTGAGACAGTATCAATTCAATTCAGACTGTTCCAACATAGTCTAGGAAGGCTTTGATAAATATAATTTTAAGGGGAGAGTGTACCATCTATGAATTATTTTTATATGCTATTCTTGCTAAGCCATTATGAATGAAGTTTCACCATGAAGTATTTGAGGCTGATATATCAAGTTCAAATCCTAAGGTTTCCTCCAAT
This sequence comes from Protobothrops mucrosquamatus, assembly GCF_001527695.2. Classification (NCBI taxonomy): domain Eukaryota; kingdom Metazoa; phylum Chordata; class Lepidosauria; order Squamata; family Viperidae; genus Protobothrops; species Protobothrops mucrosquamatus. Next base: position 158,922 of record NW_015386790.1, read on the forward strand.
GCTTTTGAAAGATTGTTAAGAGAACATGTTCTGTCTAATAGATGAAATGACTGTACTCATCTCATTTGAAATGTTTTCACCTGCTGCATAAATTAAAATCCACAGGTTGTGAAATTAAAAGTAATATTTCATGATAACAGTATTCCAGTATTTGAGAGAAAGGGGTCAACTTATTTTCCAAAGCACCAGAGGACAGGACAAGAAATAATGGATGGAAATTAATCAAGGAGAGAAGCAACCTGGAATTAAAGAGAAACTTCCTAACAGTGAGGACTATTAACCAGTGGAATAGCTTGCCAACAGAAGTCGTGGATGCTTCATCACTGGAGGTTTTTAAGAAGAAACTGGACAGTCACTTGTCTGAAATGGCATAGGGTCTTCTGCTTGAGCAGAATTGGACTAGAAAATCTCCACGGTCCCTTCCAGCTCTATTCTGATTGATTGATAATTCTACCCTAACCTGTTGAAGTAGAAATGGGAAAATCAAGGAGCTTTAATTCCAATTATTTTACCAAACTGTCTTATAATTTTGGGCTAATCATGCTGATCTTCTCACATAAATGGCTGCAAGGATAACTTTGGAGACCAAGTCCCAAGTCCCTTGAAGTAGAAACTTAATAAATCAATGCAGTTCCCAGAGAGTAGTAAATTAATGTGCATTCAGACATCAAGGTCTGCATGCTCATGTCCAACTATATTGTCACCAGGGACCCCAACATACAACATAGCTAAAGAAATTGAGTGATTCTGATAATATATATGATAGCCAGTTTGGTTTCTGGTTAAAGGCACTGGCCTAGAAACCAGAAGACTGTGAGTTCTAGTTCTGCTTTGGACGTGAATGCAACTGGCTGACTTTGAGCTAACTAGTCTCTCTCTCTCAGCCCTAGGAAAAAGGCAATGATAAACTGCTTCCAGAATATGTTGCAAATTTTCCAGGCACTCACCAGCAGTCAACCTTGACTTGAAAGCACAAAATAAAAATAAGAGTATAGTGTCATTTTCCCAGGCAAATTTGTAAAGCCTATACATTTTGATCTCTGTTATCTTTCATGAGGCAAAGTTAATATCCTGTTCACTGAGATGACAAATAGAATTGCACGACACAATACATTTAAAAGAGTTCATTTTGTACTTTCAGTCTCTGCAGGAAACTATAAAATCTATCTTTATTGCGACTGAAGAAATACATAGTAAAAGCAAATCCGTTGTGTGTAACAACTGCAAATCAATTGCTTTAAGTATTTGTTTTTATAGTTTAGTGACTGATTCTTACTTGACCACTTTATAACAATTCTCTGGCACTATTTGTTAGTTATGAAACTTGAAACTTAAACTTTATTATAGCCAAAGATTAGCATAGAACAATACAATATAAAAAAAGTTAAAAATCAGATCATGAAGTCCAGGAAAATGTACAAAAACAGGTAGGATATAGTCAAATCTGTAGGTACTAAAAATGAAAATCATAAAAAGTCAAAGCTAGAGGAATTTATAATAGGCAAATTAAATATGCCAGGCAATGCATAAAACCGAAAAATATTACTGTATTAAAGAAATTAGTCTCAAAATCCTTGACCAAAATCAAAAAGTATATGTGTGAATAGCAATTAATTATTCCCAAAAAGTGATTCAAAGGAGCTTAGGAGGAAAAAGGAGAGGAAAACAAAAACAGTTATTGGTAACATTTTGGAGGAACCAACTTCTTTCAGATCTTATATGCTACCATATAAAATTTTACCATTTTATATGTTGTTTTGGACAAAATTTGCATAAAAATATTTGAGATGACCTGGAAATGGAAGTGATTGATACAAATGCTTTCTATATGGCTATAAAATCAAGAAGCAAGTAGCACAAACTCTGTTGTTTCTAACCCCCCCCCTCCCCATCCACATAGTCATTCTGGATAAGAAATTCCCTATCATTCATCTGTCTGCCTGCCTGCCTGTCTGTCTATCTATCTTTCTATCTACCTATTTATCAAGCTCCCCTTTAGCAACACTGAAGAAAGCGCATCACATCTTGTCAGGATAAAAAATGTACCTTACATCACATGTATATTATGCATTCTGCCTAGAACAGCTTGGCACTCCACATGCATAATATATTGTTTAATAAGTGGTATTGCCTGATCATAGCCTCTTTTTAGTAGTTCTTAAAATGGGAGACTTTTCAGAGCTGTAGAACCAATTCTGAAGCATTTTTCAAAAGTTGTAAGTATTTCCATCTCCTCTTTTTAGTGATGAGATAATAGGTCAACTATTATTGCAGAGAGAAGAAAGGAGGTAACAAAGAGCTTAATTTTCAGTATACACCTAACAACTGTAAGTAACTGCACTGTCTTTATTACAAATGCACATGTAGGAGAAGGAATGGCAGAACTAGGGGTGGAGTCAAAAGGGGAATCAGCCTAGAATATCTATATAGTTAAAAGAAAACTAAGTCCAACCTCCCTTGAATTCTGTCAATCCTTATCTAACTCCAAGCAGGTGCTAACTATTAGTTGAGAAGTTTCCTGTGCATAGGCATGATTAATAATAAATTAGTTTAATTAAACCTCCACGAGTGGATCTGATCTTTCGCCCCAGACAGCATAGCCAAGTTCCATAGCATTCTATTTTCAGATTTTGCTGGTAACTCCTAGTAAAGAGATTTTTTTTTTAGAGAAGCTGAATATTCAAAATATCTGTTGGTGTAATGATTATAACTGTGCACATTGATTTATGGGCCTTGTCGATATAATAAACGCAATAAGTACTGTGCTGTGTTCAACAGGCCATAAAATAACTGAATTTGAGAGAGAGAGAGAGAGAGAGAGAGAGAGAGAGAGAGAGAGAGAGAGAGAGAGAGAGAGAATGTGTTTATAACTTGAAAATTAAAATGAATTATTTTTATTATCTTAGGTAGTAACATTAATCTTTATTTCACATGTTTCCAAGACAACAAATGTTACACACATATACTTCATTGACTTTTAGAAGTATAACATACTATAATAGATTCCTTGTCTTAAATTAGTTCACCTCCATTAAACATCAGTGATAGGCAATTGTTTTTATATATTAGAAATGTAACAAGAGAAGATACTGAAGAATTGA
>NW_015386790.1:163289-176202 GCF_001527695.2 Protobothrops mucrosquamatus
AGAAGCAAATTCCTCTCAGGGATATTTCTGGATGTTTTAAAATCAGGATCAGAATTATTGCATACTACATTAAAGAAGGGGAAGAAGAATATTTTTATCAGCCGAGACACTTCAACTGCAGATTGTGGAAATGATTGAATTGTTTATGTCAATTACCCAAGCTAATTATACAAAATTTAAAAAGTTAAGTTTGCCAAAACAAAACCTGGACCAGGAATACGTGCAGGCAGAATTTAAGAACAGTGTAACGAACAGATTCAATATATTTTAACTTATGCAAAAGAGAACTTAAGTAACTTTTAAAAGGAAATTGTTTGAGTGACTTTCAAAACAGCCTCCTATGACTTCACAATCAAGAATATCAAGAAATAGAAGTAAATAACAAGAAAATGAAAATGAAAAATCCAGTGGTTATGCATTTCTGAGCCAGTAGATCATAATCTAATTATTTGGTAGCCTGATGTTTTGCCAGCAATTGTGGCTGGTATCTTCAGATGTTGTTGCCTAAATAATTAGAACATGGTCTATTAACCCAGATGCTCATCACCATGAGACTAATGCTGGCTGTGCTATGTATATCAATAAATCCTGCATCCAAAAATTTTTTGAACTAGATGATCTCAAAACTTTGTTCCAATTTTGTGAGTCTAAGATCAGAGAAATTACAGGAAAGTGTCTCAGAATGTACTCAAGAGTTCTCAGAAGAGCTCTAACAGAAGGAAATGAGGTTGAAGGTTGATAAAAGATTATATTCTAATCCTTTACAACTGGGATTATGAAATGTAGAAATATTTTCAGAGAAAGAATATACTCATGAACACAATTTTAAAAAGTGAGATATGACAGACCATAAATCAGCTGTCAATAGGAAAATATTAGATACAAACAAAACATCAACTGAACTTTGAAAAGTTATAGGAGGAAAGGCAACCCTCTGGACTGTACCCCATTTGTGGGGTCCTTGGAACTCTCTGAGCTTGGTGGTTTTCTTGCAAACATTTGATTACCCAACTAGCTAACATCATCAGTGCTATATTGGTAATGAAACATCTTCAAGAAAACCACCACACTCAGAGAGCTCCAAAGTTCCCACAGTTCAACAATGAGCTACAGTCTTCTATTTGTTTCCCATTTACCTGTTTTCACAGCACAAATATCTCACTGAATCTTTTCTGATTTGGTCCCCATTAGATTGTCCTTATCTCATCTTCAACTCATAGGTCAAAGGATAACCTAGGTATGTATAAAATCTGTTCGATTGCATTGATTGAACAACAGGCAACAGAGGCAAGATAGGGATTGGCAATGGAGACATCAGATTTCATGTCAGTATAATTTTCAAGGGTGGGTGAATAACATTAGCGCAGTGGTGAGGAAAGCTTGCATGTCAACAATATGGGGAAAGGCTGCAGCCAAGACAAAAATCAGTGTATAGAAAGAAAGGAAATGCAAGAAAATAGAGTCAGTAAGTTTCAGACTTCTTGAACTACTTCCTCACATACCCCACTTTGCTTAACAAGTCACAGTAAAGACCTATACATGGAAAAAGTAATGCAAGACCAATAGACAGGAACACAAGATCAGAATGCAAACATAAGAGGAAAATTAAAGAAACTAAGGAGGAAGTTTGCTTTGGTTTTACTACAATAACTATAGCAAGGCTATTTCTCATGCTACAGTAGGAATAAATTTGTTTCTTTTAGTAAAAAATAATTCTTCAGAATAAATCACATACTATTTACTACATTTTACTTGCATTTTCATTTTAAGAGTTCTCTATTCTCCCACTGTTATAAACATTTTACTAAAATACACAAAATCATGTACCTGCTTTAACGTTTCATCATTTATGTATAACTCCATTTCCTTTATTAAAGAGAAATACCATAATATTCTCAGATCCCTACTACTTACTGTATCATAAAGTCTTTCAAACATTTGCTGAAAATCATTCAAGATCTCAGCAAATAACACAATACAGTAGTCCACAACTTACAACTGTAATTGACCTCAGAATTGTGATTGTAAGTATCAGTCATTAAGCAGGTCCCCACAGGACTTCAGCTGATTTTACAACCTCTTTTTGTAGCAGCCATTAAGCAAATGCCATGGTTGTTAAGTGAATCCATTGTCTATAATGAAAAATCAGAAATAATGACAGTTTCAAGCAAAAAAAAATATCACAAGTCATAGTCATGAATGTCCAAAATGTGATCATATGACCAGGGGGTAGCTGTCATAACTTTGAATCCAGGTTATAAGTAGCCCTGGGGAGGTCCATCATAACTTTAAATGGTCACTAATGGTTGCACCCTAACTTGTCCTAAATTGAGGTATATCTGTATTATTTGCACATGAAAGCATACACATCTACACATTCCTAATCAACTCAGTTGTAACCTCACCACAAGTGTTCCTTACACGCTTATCCAGAAATACATGAAGCAAATGCGGGAATATCATATAATAACCATAATGCACAGTGGTTAGAGTGCAGTATTGCAGGCTAATTCTGCCACAGTTATACTCTGACCGACTCAAGGTTGACTCAGACTTCTATCCTTCTGAAGTTGGTAAAATGAGGATTCAGATTGTTGGGGACAATATGCTGACTCTGTAAGCTGCTTAGAAGCACTGTGAAGCACTGTGAAGCAGTATATAAGTCTAAGTGCTATTGCTAAGTGCTGTATATCATTATTTTATTTCCTGATCTATGTTGAAACATTCAAGTATTCATTTATTCTCACCTATGCTTTACTTACATTGTCTTTCACATTCAGCAAACAACCTCCATATCAAAGATTCCAAAGCTAAAGTCTATTCACTTTACCATACGCTTTCACTAGATCAAGAAACATCAACAACCTTTCTTTCTCTTCATTATATATTTCTCAATGACCTACTAAACAACAAAAATCTGATCTTCACATCTCTTGGCTAACATAAAGTCTTACTATATACTACTTCTAAATTCATGCTAATTGTCACCTATCATACTTTTTCAGTCAGAAAATTGCTGAAACACTTTCTTAGGCACACTTAACAAATGGGTCTTCCTGTAGATTTTGGATTCACTCTTGTTACCTTTCCCTTTGGTATGTGGAATCAGATGTGGGATTCTTGTAATCATTAAACAAGATGCAGTTTTCACACACATAGACACTCTATTAGCAAAGTAGATCCATATTTTAATATTTCTCCAAGCATTGACATCTGAAACCTTATCATTTTTCAAAATTATTACAGCATATCCCAAAGGTGCTTTTTCAGGAAGCAACTGGACTTTCTTGTTTTTCTTTGAAGATGTTTTGCTTCTCATCCATGAAGCTTCTTCAGCTTTGACTGGATGGTGGGAAATGGAAGGATTTATATGCCTTGCAGACAGCTGATCATTTGCATTCTTTTAGAGAGTCACTGAGGCCATTTGGAGGTTTATCTGTGTCCTCGGGGTCACCTGCGTAGTGGAAATGTGTGTGGAATCTTCTTGGCTGCAGGATGTACAGGATACTTTCTGTTCATCAATCATAAGCTAACATTTATTGCATTGTTTCAGTTCCATTCACTGCCATTCCCATGCAAATCTCTAAAATACTTCTTCCAGTATTCTCCCTCATTATAGAATAATAATTAATTCATCCCATATAATTAATTCATCTTTATTCTTAATCACATTTACTATGCTGGGAGCCCATTGTTAGCTCTCCCACTTTCAAACAACTTTCAATTTCCATCACAATCACCTGATATATATATAACAAATACATTATTAAAATTGTAAGAGATGGTGCAGGAGATGAGAGGGAAATTTAAAAGGGAGGAAGACATTAATAGTACAAGATAGAACAGTAAAAACTGAGTAACAATACATTGTAGAAAATGAAATAGAAGAATTCTTATTAAAATAATGGAAAGCTTAATTTTAAGCTTAATTTTAAATAGTAAGATAATGGCTTTAATAAATTTATAGCTGATGATGCAGAAGTGAAGGTGATGGATTGCTTTATTTCCTTGGTTCAAGAATAAATAAAGATGGACAATTGAAAGAAGAAATTAATCCTAGAGATGAAGGGATGACAAATTTGGACAAGATTATAAAAAATAAGGATATTTCTATGACAATAAAGATAGAATTAGACTGTTCTTTTTTCGCCTAGTGATAATGTATCATTTTGACAGTTGGACACAGAAAGTGTAAGAGAAAGGCAATAGATGCCTTTGAATTATAGATGTGGAGATGGTTACAATGACTATCACAGATGGCAAAAAGAGGTAATCAATCCTGGATTAGGCTGTGCAGAATTCAAAAAGAAAGAGCTACATTCAGGTCCTTCTGCCAAAGCTGTATTTTCTTGGGATCACAAAGCAGCTTCTGAGGAGAACTGAATAGCTATAATGAAGACTTACTGCTCCCTTATGGCAATGATCACAAAGCAGGGAGTCACATATTTTAAGTGGGTTATGTGAGCAGATAATGAATGAGAAATAAAGATCGATTTGGAAAATAAAAGAAGACAGGTCAAGATGGCGAATCTGCACCCATGTAGTCATTAGGCATTGAGCTCAGCTGAGTAGCATTTAATGATCTGACTGGATGCATACTGGATAAACATTAAATAATTGGTTGCTTATCAACCAGCATGAATTTTTTATCCAACCTGATGCTTGCTAAATATGTTGGGATTACTATTCAAAAATTCTCAGTCAATATAGTCATTCTGAGTATTATACTGTGTTTCCCTGAAAATAAGACCTGGTCTTTTTTTTGCCTCCAAAAGAGGCACCAGGTTTTATTCCGGGGGGGGGGGGTCTTTTCCACTCACCTCACGGCGGCAGCACCAATAGCCCCGTCCAGCTAGCCCACTTCTGCGGCCGAAGGAGCAGCTTCATTCTGCACCTGAGAATGGAGCTTGGGCCTGCATTTCACTGTCAGAGGCCTTTCTGGATGGCCTGTGCAACTGAGAACCGAGGTACGGATTGAATCCATAGCTCAGTTCTCAGATGAAGAGGCCTTCCGGAAAGGCCTCTGACTGCGAAATGCAAGCTCGAGCTCCATTCTCAGATGCAGAATAAAGCTGTTCCTTCAGCCACAGAAAAAACGGGCCAGCGAGGCAAATGTCAATCTATGGGAGACCTGGCTGGAGTGACAAGCTCCATTTCCACCTTAGCTTGATTTTTATGTGTGCGCCTCGCCCCAAAACTAGGACTAATTTTTGGGGTAGGGCTTATATTAAGCCCACTCCGAAAAATCAAGCTAGGGCTTATTTTGGGGGTAAGTCTTACTTAGCGGTAGTACCGCTAAGCCAAATTGTAATTATACATACTCACATACAGATGTGGACAACACACAAACACAAACACACATACATACATACAAACATCATTCTAGATTGGTCTTATGGGAAACCAATTTACTTCCATTTCTTTTTTTCCAAAGGAAAACATTTCAGCAAACGTTGTATGGTGGAATGTGGGAAGTCTGTACTTATCTTCCACATAATATGATTTCTCTGGGAATCTGCAGCTTCACTCATTCCTTATATCTCAATGAGATCCCAAAGGAATTCATGATGTGTAAATTCTTCCTGTGGAATTTTCTCTTTCCATGGAAAATCAGAGAAGGTGCTGATTGTTAAACAACTCAGAAAATAGCCAGAGAATAGCTTGCCCATCATGCCACAAAAATAAAGTATATAATAGATGACCCTCATTATCTATGGGGTTTTCACTCCTACCTCATGATTATAGATAATGAAAGTGCAGATTAAAAATGTTCAGATAAAAAAAATGAAATTACTCAAAAGCCCATCTGAAGCAAGGCCAAAATTATAGATATATGAAATACTTTATTATGTATGTCTTAATCTATTCCTTGTTTCTCTGTTTGTTTGTTTATTAAATGCATATAGCCACTCATCTGACAAAATGTGACTCTAAACCAGATAAACAGTATGTAGAAGAATAGTCATTTGGTATAATTAACTTGCAGGCTCAGTATGGAATCCCATGGTTGATGTAAAAAACAGGTTTCAACAGCCATGGAAGGCAAGTGGAGATAGGGGCCAGCCTCACTTCAGCAGGAATAATGTTCAGGGGGGGGGCACACTAGATGAAAATCTTTGGTAGAGAGGACCTGCAGTTTATGTCTTCTGCTTGACCTGGTGGGATGAATTGTTGCAATCTGAAAGAGAAGAGGTCTCTCAGATAATTTGGTCCCATGTAAGGCTTTAAAAGTCAAACCCAGAACCTTGAATTACACCTAGAAACAAACTGGAAACCAGTGCAGGTGTAACATATGCCGTCCTAGGGGTGCACATAACTGTCTGTGCACCTGTACTCTGTACCAATTGAAGTTTCTGGATGCTTTTTAAGGGAAGCCCCATATAGAGCACATTAGAGTAATCCAATCCATTATTAACTGTTGTAATAGGTTAGTTCCTTCGCAGCTATTTTGGTTATTTATAATTTTGTTATATTATTTTTATTCTGTTTTAAGTATAGTTAGCTATCCAGAGTCATATATTTTGAGATGGGTAGCTATATAAGTTTAATAATTTTTTTTCCTATTTCAGCTTGAAGAGCATGTGGTAGACCCACCTCCAAGTCAAATAAGTCAAAACTAAAATTGAGTAGATATGGAAACTTGATAAGGTGGGTCCACATTAAGCATTTCTAGGGGTACATCAAGCCACGTTTCTTCCTTTTTAATACAACAGGAATAATGTACATTTTATAATATTAGTCTCATCTCTAAAATCTCTTTATGTGAAAAGCTGCAGTAATATTATGTTGTTTCTCAAATGATAACTATTGAAATACACAATTTATTGTTAACTGCATTTCACTGACAATATTTAAAGTATTCATTTACTCAATCCCAGAGTTTAGACAAGAAAATAGAGGTTTATATCTCATTGGCATCTTGAACTTTATTTGTACCTATATAAATGTATGTATTTATTACTTACCTAACCAAAGCTTAGGACTTACTGTGCAGCAAAGTTTTTAAGTGAGAAATGATGGATTCAAATACATCACAATACAGTGGAATAACATAATTTATACCCGGATTCCTAACAACCGAACAGAAATGTCTAGCAGCTTAAATGTTATAAATTATAACATGAAGCCATTTTGTTCTTAATCTTCCAAAAGGGATTCAGTGCTAATAGCAATCATCACACTGAAAGAGTCTTATATGGATAAAATAATGAAAATGAAAGTTTTTGAATACTGGAAACAGAAATCCAGACATTCATTTTTCTATGAATCCAAACTGTCTAATATATGAGAATTCCCAGGAATGTTCTAGAATAGTCTTCTTTGGAATTATGCCACCAAAGATCTATTGCTGTTTTGTAACATTTGAGTGCAATTATAAATATTCAGTTTGGCTTAAATAATTTTTAATTTTTAACTGATTTCCATTGTCCAATACTACTTTTTCAGAGCTCTAAAGCAACTAGAAGAAATTCACAGCCACAGATGATTCTGGTTCTTATTTATTTCTATTTTCAAACTGCCAATCTAAGCTTTTCTAGCCACCTAACATGAATAACTTGATAAAAAGAGGGGAGACATAAACCATCTTCCCAAAAAGTCCATTCTTACTTTTATAATAGCTTTAATACACATTAGTCAAGCTCAGTTTAGATTTTCTTTGGGCCATGTTATTTTTTTATGAACATTTATTATCACAATATGTCTTCCTACTAATTGCCTTCCGACTGATAACTCTACTTATAGAAAATGTTAATCGATATTACATAGAACCATTTCAATAAAGTATACTTTTTAAATTCTCTGATTATAACTTACTTATTTATTTTCTGTATTTGTTGAATTTATCTGCACTACAATTTATCTGCACTACAATTGAAAATAATTTATCAATTTACATTGATAAATTCCATCCATCAGTGGAAAGAAATAAAATGCCCATGGTAAAAACAAATCAAATAACACAATGCTATAAACTAGCCCTAATATGTTACACCTGATGATATGAGTTCTCAGACTTACTGAAAAAAAATCTTTTTTAAAATGGCTTAAATAGTGTAAGGTCAGATCACATTACAGAATTAATGGCTACATATCACTAAAAATAGTCACATATATTTATGTTACCCCAAAAGTGACTGAATGTAGGTTTACTGAAATAGATTACTTATTATCTTCATGTAGAAGAATAGAATAGAATAGAATAGAATAGAATAGAATAGAATAGAATAGAATAGAATAGAATAGAATAGAATAGGAATTGGTCTTTTAGTACAACCCCCTTCTCAAGCAGGAAACCCTATACTATTTCAGACAAATGATTGTCCAGTCTCTTCTTGAAAGCCTCCAGTGATGTCACTAATGAGTTGCTCAAACTAAGAGGTAATCCCTCACCATAAGATATTATAGTTCATGAACAAAATGAACTGTATAAGTTATTTGTATTGGCTACAGGTTGACACAGCATTTTAACTGAAAAAAATGAGTTTTACCTATATATAAGTGTATGTACATTTAGTTGCTTTCCAATTCTATCCAACTCTATACTTACCTGGCTGCTTAAATTAAAATGCTCTCCTCTGGCCACCATTACCTGCTCAGTGTGTTTCTGACTGAGACTGGCTAGGAGAGTTTCCTAAATATTTCAGATTTCCTGTGGCTTAGCATTTAGCTCCTTGTCTTAGCCTCAGTGAAAGATACGAACAATACAGTAGCTTCTTTTCATTCTCCCTTTTTGACATGCCTTTACAGATCTGAAAAATGCTGAATACTTTTCTCAGCCTTCTCTCTTTTGAGCAAATACTTTTGCTTCTGCTTCATTAGCATTTTCTATATAGTTTTTTGAGAGAACAAATTCTGACATAATATTTCTTCCTATTTGTATAGGAAGCATAAAAAGCCTCTGCATTAGAACAGGATCAATTGGGTCCAATAAGGAGGTTTTCATGGCCACCCTTCCACAGAGCATGAAAGAAAAGAAGTTACAGATAGTTTACCTATACTATTACAGAGGTCTGTGTACATATCAGGGAAGCTTATCTGATAATCAACTATATTTTTAATGTCTATTAAATGCAGAGCAGTCTTGATGATGCTGGAAGTAGGTATAATGGCTCCAACATGAAATATTTCTCAAGGGACCTTTTCTGACTATGAGTATTCATCCTTCTTCAAAATACTATATAAATGATATCTATTGGACCCCTTTTCATTACATGCTTAATAACATTCTGGAGGAGTCCATTCAGATTATTTTACAAAGATTTATGGAAGAAGCTCTTTTTAAGGACAAGACAAAGATCAATAGAGTGAATCAGTTTTTGTTTTTTTAATGACAAGACCCCGTGTACAATCCTTAGGATCTCCTCGCTGGAATCAGAAAGATCTCTTGTCTGATAGTTGAAAACCCGGGAAGTTGCTATCAGCTACTGTAGAAAATCACATTAAATGTGTCAAGTAAATCCCTCCCCAAATACACTTACCCAGTAGGGGAAAAAACACTGCTAGTTCATCCATAAAGCTTTTAGACACAAAGAATGTTGAATGTTGAAAAGCAGCTAGAAAATAACATCTAGGGAAACTAACATATTGACGCAACTTTTCTCAGAGAAGGCAGCCTTTCTTTAAATCAGTAAGCTATTGTAGTACAGTACATTATTATCCTGATCCCAACCTCAATATGCTGCTATAACCTATCAATTAGTCTGCTGTACTGATTATATGAATATTGTAATTAGCACAATCTATCTAATAACTGGATTAAAACCCCATCCCTCCTTAGGTTGGCTTCACCTGCTTCTGGTGCCATAATTAAACAATTTGTGCATCAGTGAAAAAGTGGGTTTGATCCCCATTGTAAAACAATTTCTCCTACATGCTATATAGATGATATAGCATAGACTCCACCCTTTCTGGCTTGGCAGACTTGTGGAGGCAGTGGCAGCAGTGGGGGGGAGGGAGAGGATGGTTTTGTGCATGTACGCTGCTTTCACAAATGCAGCTTCACACGTGCGCACACACATGCAGACCCATTCGCCCACCACTTGGGAATACCTGGTTCAGACTATAAGTCTGTAAACTGTACAAACTTCACAACCATCACAGTGTCCTGTGGTCACCTGATCACTGTGCATTCCACATTCAGTTTCTGATAAACAATGGAGAAGCTGGCAGTAAAATCATAAGTCACGGTCACATGATGTCCCACTGTGATAACTGGCAGAAGGTCCACCGCAATCATGTGATGTCTTGCTTAACAACCATGTCATTTAACAATGGATTTTTCAGTCCCAATTGTGGTAGTTAAAGGAGGACTACTCATATTAACATAGGAAGAAAATAGGTAGAAGCTTCCTCCCCCATTCCCATCTTATTCTCTTGAACTTTCCCTCTACCATATGTTTCCACTTCTTTCATTTTCTCAGCCACACTTATCCTTCCAATCTGTACATATACTGTACTCTGTGGTCACACAATCTGATCTATGGTCATCTCCATTAATATCCATTCACTGAATGTAAAAATGTAAAACTTCCTCTTCTGGCATGAGCCACCATGCATTACTGTAAACTTCTTCACAGTTCAGCTGATCAGTGGGAGACTACTGCCAAGAAAATCAGAGGGGCATTGAAATCTCTTTGAAACAATGCTCCCTACTTCTTATTGTTCACTTGTTTCTGCTGATTAGTGTATAATATTTTGCTGATTAGTGTGTAATATTCATTGAGGAATGAAATTTTCATGTGAGTGCCAGAATTTTACAACCATGTTGTCTTTCACTGCCAAGGAGTTTGGCTAGGTTATTTGGAGGACCCTCCTTTTCCCAGTTACATCTATCTGATCCTCCAGAACGGAGAAGCAGGGTATGTTATGGGTTTCTCCCCATCCCCTCCCCCAAAGTAAGGTAGTCCATCTAATGAGACAAGAAAAAGGACCTTCTCCATGGTGACTCCCACCCTGTGGAACATCATCCCTATAGAATTAGGCTGGCTGCCATCTTGATACCCTTTCTAAAGGTCCTAAAGTCATGATTTTGTCAGAGGCCTTGGGACCCCAGGATGATATGAAACACATCGAATGGTTTGTCTGATTGTTCTTAACAAGAGGTGAGGGTTGACTGGTTTTTGCATCTGGGGTTTTATTTCTGGAAGCTGTCCAGAGTTACCATGAGTGAGTTGAATGGCCATATCAATTTTCTTAATGAATGAATAATAGATAAAATTTGCCAATATCTATGAACTGAGAAACAACTGGGTGGGTAGACTCTGCTTTTGCTTCACTGATTGGCAGGAAGTCTAGAATAAGGGTCCCCAACCCCCAGCCCATGGTGCATTACTGGACTATGGCCTGTTCAGAACCAGGCACGAAGTGATAAGCAAGTGTGTGAGTACGCAGCTCCATTTGCCTGTGCCGTGGATGGGCAAGCATGCACGCATAGCTCCATTTGTGCAATGGGCAGGCATACATGCCCACTGCTTGTGCAAATGGAGCTATGCATACACATGCTCACCCACTTGTCACTTGGAACCATCCCCTCTTTCCCCCCCCCCCACTGGTCTGCAAAGGTTAGACACTGGTCTAGAACAAAGAGACTTCTGACCACATGATCTAGTCCAATTTCTCAACTCTGCTTAAAACCCGTTTACACTGTACAACAGCTAGAAAAGCACTCTGAACTACTGTTCACAATTTTCACACATAACTGGCAACGAATTTTATATAAAAAGACAGACCCAGTAATGCCTGCCATGCTGGCTGACAAAGAATGATTCAGGCGATATGAGAAACAGATTGGATGTTGTTGTCCCATCTATCCATCCTTTCAGTTTCCCCCCCCCCCCATTCAAGTATAAGAAATAATATGAAAGCATGTGTTTTATTAGTTCCAGTAGCTTTTCCTTAGCAGATTTTTTTTCTTTTCTATTTTTTGAAAGATTGGGTTAACTTCATTATACAGCAAAACACAGGCATTGATTGTGACTCTGTTGCAGATATTCAGGGCCTTGCTTCTTGCTCAGACAGTACCCCTGGAGTTAGACAGCCAACAATGTCTTTGGCAATAGATAACTAGTAATTACTTTTTCCAGAAACCACATTAATGTCCTAAATAATGCAGCAGTTTCTGTGTTAAAGTTTCATGAGGTTGTTTGTAATTATTATTCAGTATGTGACACTCTGTGGTGCTTTAGCATATTATCCCTTAAAATGAGCTCTATAACATTCTAAAAATAGCCTCAGCTGTGCCTATTGCCTTTTGCTTTTCCCTTTTTTAATTCAGCACTAAAAGGACAGAAATATGGATGCTGAATCTAATTTGAACACTATTAAAAAGTCATCAGTTCTGCTACTAACAGCAATTTATTTAATTCAGTCCATGCACAGCCAATGAAAAGAGCTTTTACCATTGTTGCCCATTGTTGCAAATAATATTTCATTAGGATTCTAGTTATTAATAATAAAAGAGACAACACTTGCTATATTATGATGGTTGTCATTCTATGCAATATACTACAAAGAATAAAAGAATGCATCTTTTTATTTTTCAACTGGACCACAATCCCAAAATAAACAAAGAAGAATAAATAAAGGGGAGCAGAAGGGAAAAGGACAAACAAGGAAAGAACAGCCTGCCTAGTCAGATTCAATTAAAGCTAATGATTAGGTTTACGGCTGCTTATTGTAATGAATGAATGAATGAATGATGATGATGATGATGATGATGACATTTGCATATTTTTATTTTTGGTGCCTTTGAGTCAGAGCCGACTTCTGGTGACTGCCTGGAGTTATCCCTGCAATTTTTTGGCAAGTTTTCAGAAGTGGTTTGCCCTTGCCTTTTCTCTAACACTGAGTGAAAGTGACTGATCAAAGGTCACCAATCTGGTTTTGTGTCGGGCCCTGCGAGGCCGTCCCAGCC
>NW_015386790.1:176960-178308 GCF_001527695.2 Protobothrops mucrosquamatus
TGAGAGCCAGGTTCGAGGATCACTCCCGGGTACAGCGTGCTGAGATGGAGGTACTGGGATTGAGGCAGAAAGGCCGGCCCGTCCGGGCATACGTGCGGGAGTTCCAGAAGGCAGCTGGCCGGCTACGTTCATGGCCGGAACGTCTCCTGGTATATCACTTCAGGCAAGGCCTGGATAAAGAGCTACGCCAGGCCTGTGTCGTGAGAGGGGTGTCTTGCCGGCTGTCGGAGTGGTATAGGGTGGCGTCGGAGCTCGACGCTGGACTGCAGGAGTGTCGGCGTTCCACAGATGAACAGGCCAACCCCCGGCGGGGAGGGGAACGTCCTAAGGAGTCCAGCCGGCCACCGCCCCCGGCTACAACCCCTGCTAAGCCACCTTTTAGGTGTTTCAGGTGCAATCGGCCAGGACATCGAGTGGCAGACTGTCCTGTACCAGCATCGCAAGGTACCCTGGCCGGCCAAGGCAAACCAGGTTCCACACCAAAGAAAACGGTGGAGCGGTCACGAGTGGCTCACCATGCCGACAGTGGACTCCCCCAACGGACCCCGGCAGAAACAACTCTGACTGTTCCTGAAGATCTTCTCGTGGACTACGACGATGTGGATCCTACAGAAGACCCCATGGTAAGCCAGCCAATAAGCCCCTTTACCATCCCGATCTCCCTGACGAGTCCAGCCACAGGCCACACCGGGGGGTATCAAGCGTTAATTGACTCAGGATGCACTCGGTGTTTAATCAGTGCAAAGATAGTAAAGGAGGTCGGAATCAAGGTCCATCGCCTGGCTCACCCGATCCGTTTTGAGCAGGTGGATGGGTCCCTTTTGGGTGGGGTCCCAGCCACGCTGGTGACGGAACCCGTACGGCTGGACATGGGGGAGCACTGGGAAGTCCTCCGCTTCATTGTAGTCCCCTCCATGACGGAGGCAGTAATCCTGGGGTTGGCCTGGTTGGTCCGACAATATGGTGGGGTGGGGGCTGTCGTCATATGCGCCTTGGCACCGGCCCTCAGCCACCAAGGCCGGACGATGGCACACCGGAAGGGGAGGAGGATGCAGTGAAAACAACCCAGGAGGCAGGGGAGCGGACGGCCGCATTCCCAGTGGAATACAAGGATCTGGCAGAGGTGTTCAGTGAGCGGGGTTGTGACAGCCTCCCGCCCCATCGCCCAACGGACTGTGCCATCGAGCTGTTACCAGGAGCCACATTACCGAAACCCCGCATGTATCCCATGACGCCAAGGGAGTTGGAGGAACTGCGGCAATATATAGATAAAAACCTGGCCAGAGGGTTTATACAACCGGCACGGTCCCGGATAGCAGCACCGGTGCTCTTCCAGGAGAAAAAGGAC
>NW_015386790.1:181191-199650 GCF_001527695.2 Protobothrops mucrosquamatus
CTTAGGATGGTGGCTTGGGAGGCGGGTGGGCCGGGGCGTATCCACAAGGGTGGGGCCGGAACACATGCTATGTAAGGCATTGGGAGCAAGCGCCTCCCAGTGCTGACTTTAATCTACATGGAGTGATTAAACTACCATATGTCTAACGTTCCTGCTTGCTGGCTGGTTTGTGCAGCGCCAAGACACGACGGTTTGACATTTTGTACCTAAGGCAGGAGTAGCACTCTCGGTGTCCTGGTTTCTAGCCCAATGCCTTAACCACTACACCAAACTGGCTCTCAGGAAGATATAGCAGATGACTAAAAAAAAGCAATATCACACTCATTAATCCTTTTAATGTAATAATTGCCTTGCTAGCCAAAATGATTTAATCATCGGCAACAATAAAAACATTATTCTTGCTTGGACACACTGTGCTAGAAAATATGCAATATATGTTTCTTTAAAATTACAGAATATGAAATAACTAAAGGAGGAGCATATAATGTAAAAGGAAACACTATTGGGGTGGTTGTAGGGAATAGAGCTTAAGAGAGTTCAGGAACAAGAAACGTTTCTTAATTTATAGAAATTAAAACACTGGAAGTACTTGAGGTTGCTGAAATTGAATGCAATCCATGCAGCACTTCTGGCACATTAAAGATTAATAGTTTAATTGTACTACATTGTTTTTTCATGGATTATTGTCCACTTCGTCAGATTTATAACAGTTTTTCCTTAGCAGACATATTCATATACATTGGCTGAGAAGGAGAATGTAAACAGTAAGGCACAATTTCATGCAATGCTGAAGAGAAAATGAAGAAGAAGGTGGTGCAGAAGGAAGAAGGGGAGGATTGACCCTATTAATTGCCTAATCATTGATTGATTGGATTTTTAGATCTATATCAGTAAGGGAATTACACATGGTTACAAAGTTGTCTCGCTCTCTCTCTTCTCTCCCTCCCTCTCCCTTATAGTACTATAATCTGAGATCATCTAAAGTAGCCAATCCTGCAAATAAACTACTTTATTATTATACACACAAAAATGTGAAATCAGAACTGCCAGTTCTTTAGCTGCTATTGGCCTTCATACTCATCAACTTCTTCCCAAGAACCTAGGATGTCATAATTGTATTGACATAGCATATATATGGATCCAAGCAGCATGGCCTTTAGTAGGATGAAATTTTGTCAATGCATAGATTTTCTTAAGTGATGTCCAAGTTTTTTGGTATGGCACCTTGTGTACTTACAATCACTGCGACTACCAGGAGGTTAGTGTATGTATGTCTTGCTTAAGCAAAATAAAATGTGTGATACTTAACCATTTATTTTTACCCAAAAAGTGGAAAATATAGTGCAATTTGCTGCCAGCTTTGGTAACATAACCATGGTGGGCAAGAGGGATGCAAAAATGCATCTGGAAAACAGCATGCAATCCATGGGCCAGAGAATGCTCTCCCACATTTTAAAAGCTGGGCCTTATTAAAAGACAAAAGGCAGGTTATTGATAAAGTTACATCTCATTTGCTGATCAAAATGTTTAAAAAGCATTAACTTCATTAACTATTCATGATCAGGAATGAAACTCCTTGTCTACAAAGTTTTTTTTTCTCCTTACACTCAGTCCTGCCCAATTCATACAGACTGCCAGGACAAATCACTGAAGTTTACTTGGCAAGGTTTTTCAGAAGTGGTTTGCCATTGCCTCCTTCCTAAGGCTGGGAGAGAGTGACTGGCCCAAGGTCACCTAGCTGGTTTGTGCCCATGTACAGGACTAGAACTCAAGGTCTGCCAGTTTTTGATTTGGTAAACCATTATACTAAACTGTCTCTCTATAAAGTTTAGGCTGCATTAAATTAATGTGAGTGAAACCATCCATTCAAAGCTCTCCGGTTAACACCATTTATCATTCTTCATTAATTATGACAACTTTGCAGTTTTTTTTAGTTTTTTTGGGTATTTTCTTCATGCTGTGCTTATTCAACACTGCAGTACTAATGAATTCCTTTCCCCTGACATGGCTCATTAGATACTCCCAATAACTATTCAGAATTCTATTACAGTGTTTATATTCCCATACCTACTGCTTACCATTTTTGTTTCTTCCTTTTTTTTTGCCTGCTGCATTTCAGATGACAGGTATATTTTACCGAGAGGTAAAAGAGGAGAATATTTGTAACTCGGAGTTGAAATGAAGGATTCTTGGTGCTCTCTGAGCTTGATTGTTTTCTTGCAGACATTTCATTACCCAAACTATGTAACATCAGCAGTGCACTGATGCTACCTGGTTTGGATAATGAAATATCTGCAAGAAAACATCCAAGCTCAGAGAGCACCAAGGACCCCCAAATATTTTAATCTAGCTTTTTTACTTTTAAGCAGCTTCTTCCTGGAGGCTTGGCAAGAGTGAAAGAAGCAGTAATTTACTTGCTAAATGTTCATATTTTCTCATCAGAACAGATTTAAAAATAGCAAAACCTAGCCAGGGGGAATCAACACCCAAAGATTCCGATTAACCTGGGTAGCAAAAGAGCAAGGCCCATATTGTCATGTGAAGATTGTACTAATGCCACAGTGGGATCCTTGGTTCTCTCTGAGCTTGGTTGTTTTCTTGCAGACATTTCATTACCACACTAGGTAGCATTATCAGTGCCAGAAAGGTTTGTCTCATTTTATATCCTAGTGCTGATGGAAGTGGTCTTATTGGTTCCTTGATTAGGCTGTTGTTTACTGTTAGCTTGTTTGTCTTTGTTGGTAGTTCCTTATTGGGGTATTGTTTGTTAGTCTAGTGTTAATTTTGGTGTCAATTTCTGCTCATCTGAATGTTGATTGCTAGAGGAAGTGTTTTGCCTTTTTGTTTTTTGTTTTTGGCTTTTTGAATGATATGTAGATGTTGTTTATCTTTATATGTCTGTTGATGGCTGATTTGTCTGAGTGCCAAGTTTCTCACTAGAGAAGCACTCTGTAGAATTGTAAAAGCCTATTCCTTATAATAAGATAGTACTAAATAAATATATATCGTTAGAAATGCTCAGATGTCATATAATAAAAAAAAACCAGAAAAAAGTTAAGAAATAAAATCTGTTTTGTTTTCAGGTTGAAATGAATGTTTCAGAAAAGCATTTACTCACAATAATCATGAATTTATACAAAGATTTTACTTTGATAAAGAACAAAATATAAATATAATTAAAATCTTAATTGCATTAAACTACTATATGCAATGGGTCTACTCTCTGACACTTTCTAACAATACTTTTTCAATGTGCAACTTACAAATTTCTGGAAAAAATCAAGGACTGTCCATTTGTTCAGACCCAATATCTTTATCTGAAAAGCTGCCATTCAGGGATAGTTACTACATCATAAAATCATTGAGTTGTAAGGAGCTATTTCAGTTATCAACTCTAACCCCCAGCTCAGCAAAGAAAACAAATTAAAATATCTCAGACAGATGGTTGCCTAACTGCCACTTCAACACATCTAATGAAGGGGAGTGCACTACTGTCACACTAATCTCATTGTTATAAAGATTTTTTTCTAACACTTTCTCTTTGTAACTGAAATCCATTATTCTGTATCCTTCACTTTGGAAGGACAAAGAGAAAGTGTTGACCTTTTTTGTGATATCTTTCCAGATATTTGAAGAATACCATCTTATCCCCACTCAGCTGTTTTTCTGAAGGCTAAAAATTCTCACTTCCTTCATCTCTCTTCATATTAGATGTTCATCTCTTTCCTATAGCTATAAAAAAACCTGAAATAAATGGCAGCTTTTCACTGTTAAACCTTACAGCAAAACTAAATATATTAATTGACAATAATTTATTCTGAATGGGTTGATGCCACATTTAACTGTTGCTTGCTGAAGAGTAATATACTGTATCTGCCCTAAATAATAATAATAATAATAATAATAATAATAATAATAATAATAATAATAATAATAATAATAATAATAATAATAAAAAGTTGGAAGGGACATTGGAGATCATCTAGTCCAACCCCCTGCTCAGGCAGGAAACCCTATACCATTTCGGACAAATGGTTGTCCAGTCTCTTCTTAAAAACTTCCAGTGTTGGAGCATTCACCGCTTCTGGAGGCAGGTTGTTCCACTGGTTAATTGTTCTAACTGTCAGGAAGTTTCTCCTTAGTTTTGGTTGCTTCTCTCCTTGATTAGTTTCCATCCGTTGCTTCTTGTCCTGCCTTCAAGCGCTTTGAAAAATAGCTTGACTCCCTCTTCTTTGTGGCAGCCCCTGAGATATTGGAACACTGCTATCATGTCCCCCCTCGTGCTTCTCTTCATTAAACTAGACATACCCAATTCCAGCAACCGTTCCTTATATGTTTTAGCCTCCAGTCCCCTAATCATCTTTGTTGCTCTTCTCTGTACTCTTTCTAGAGTCTCAACATCTTTTTTACATCGTGGTGACCAAAACTGGATGCAGTATTCCAAGTGTGGCCTTACCAAGGCATTGTAAAGTGGTATTAATATTTTACATGATCTTGATTCTATCCCTCTGTTAATGCAGCCCAGCACTGTGTTGGCTTTTTTGGCAGCTGCAGCACACTGCTGGCTCATATTTAAGTGATTGTCCACTAGGACTCCGAGATCCCTCTCACAGTTATTACTATTGAGCAAGGTACCCCCTATACTATACCTGTACATTTGGTTTTTCTTGTACTTTTTTCACCATTGAATTTCATTTTGTTAGATAGCGCCCAGTGTTCAAGTCTGTCCAGATCCTCCTGTATCTTAAGCCTGTCTTCTGGAGTGTTAGCTATTCCTGCCAGCTTGGTGTCGTCTGCAAATTTGATGAGTTCCCCATCTATCCCCTCATCCAAATCGTTGATGAAGATGTTGAAGAGCACTGGGCCCAGAACAGAGCCCTGGGGCACCCCACTACACACTTCCCTCCATGTAGATGCAGTTCCAATGAGGACCACACGCTGAGTACGGCCGGTCAGCCAGCTACGAATCCATCTGGTGGTGATGCTGTCTAACCCACATTTTTCTATCTTCTCAAGTAGTAGGTTGTGATCTACTTTATCAAATGCCTTACTGAAGTCCAAGTAAATTATATCCACAGCATTCCTCTGATCCACTAATTTTATCACTTGGTCAAAGAATGCAATAAGATTTGTCTGGCATGATCTGTTTTTGACAAACCCATGTTGGCTTTTAGTAATGACTTTGTTTGCCTGTAGGTGTTCGCTGATTCATTGTTTGATTATCTTTTCCAGAATCTTCCCAGGTATTGAGGTCAGGCTGATAGGTCTGTAATTTCTGGATCCATTTTTTTCCTTTTTTGAAGATGGGAACTACATCAGCTCTTTTCCAGTCCTCTGGTAGTTCCCCAGTACTCCAGGATTTTTTAAAAATATAGTTCAGTGGTTCTGAGATCACATCTGCCAGTTCCTTGAGAACCTTGGGGTGTAATCCATCTGGTCCTGGTGATTTGAACTTGTCTAGGCTGGACAGGTGCTCACTTACCATTTTATTGCCTATCTTAATTTGTGTTCCCTATTGCTTGTCACCTTCTTGCCACTTTCACCCACTAATGGACCAATCATTTCCTTCACTTTTTCTTGTTTTTTACATGTTGAAAGAAGCTTTTTTTGTTATTTTTGACTTTGGTCGCAAGATTTAGTTCATTATGAGTCTTAGCTTTCCTCACTTCATCTTTGCAGGCTTGGGCTATTTGCTGATATTCTGACTTAGTTATGTGCCCCTCTTTCCACTTTCTATACTTGTCCTTTTTATCTTTCAATTTATCAGAGAGTTCTTTATGCAGCCATGCTGGTTTCTTTTGAGAGCTGTTATTTTTCCTCTTTGTTGGTATTGTGCTAGACTGGGCTTTTATTACCTCGCTTTTCAAAATAAAAGTCAGTTCAATTGCTTTTACTCAACAATCACAATAAGACAATTTATATTTTTGAGTAATACAGTGAAAAATAGGTTAGACACCTCTTCTTCAATCCAATGCCATCCAAATATATTAAGATTACACTCCAATGATGTTTTTGATGTAATGATTTTAAGTGAATTTGAGAGCCAGTTTGGTCTAGTGGATAAGGCATCTGGCTAGAAACCAGGAGATTGAGTTCTAATTCTGACTTAGTCATAAAGGACAGCTGAATGATTTTGGGCCAGACATTCTTTCTTAGCCCATGTCAGGCTTGGGTGACAAGAAGGTCGGTCAATTCCTATTGCAACCAAATATTTGAAGGACACCAAACTGGGGAAATTTGACTTGGACAATTTGAAAATATCTTTGGCTTATTACATTTGGAAAGAACTATATGCTGCAGTCCATTACATCTATGTACTGATGGGACTTCAAAATATTGTGGGAAGTATA
Organism: Protobothrops mucrosquamatus; assembly: GCF_001527695.2. Classification (NCBI taxonomy): domain Eukaryota; kingdom Metazoa; phylum Chordata; class Lepidosauria; order Squamata; family Viperidae; genus Protobothrops; species Protobothrops mucrosquamatus. The sequence goes on from NW_015386790.1 coordinate 187,542, forward strand.
TTGTGTATATAAATAATTCATTTTGAAATGAGTTTATTTTATGTTTACCAATTTTACTGCTTGCAAATTGTTGCAAATAAATTGGCAGATGATTCTGTTAATATGGCACTGCACTATATCTTACAACATCTTGAATCTACAAGGACCTATGCAAGGGTCCTTTTTTTAAACATTAGCTCAGCATTCAATACTATCATTCCAGATATTCTTCTCACTAAACTGATTCAGCCAGTTGTGCATGATCACACTTGTAAATGGATCATAAGCTTTCTAACAGATAGGAAACAGCAGGTGAAGCTAGGCAAAATCATATCAGATACCTGTACAATTAGCACAGCCCCTTCCCCCCAGGGCTGTGTATTCTCTCCATTACTCTTTTCTCACTATACCAACAACTGCATCTCAAAGGATCCCTCTGTTAAAATACTGAAGTTTGTAGATAATACAATAGTGATTGGCCTCTTTTGAGACAACGAAACTGCATACAGATGGGAAGTTGAACTGGCCTTGTGGTGCAGTTGGAACAATCTTGAACTGAACATACTCAAAACTGTACAGATGATAATAGATTTTAGGAGAAGCCCTCCTATTCTACCACCTCTTACAATACTAGACAACAGATTATCAACAGAGAGACTGTCATGGCTCCATCAAAGCCCAGTTTGGAGGAGGAGGAAGAGGAGTTGGAACCAGGACTGTCTGACAGGGATGGCATGTCTACCTTGGCATGTTTGGAGAGGCCAGGGGCAGAGGACAATGCCCTTCCCAGGCCCCTCAGCATTAGGAGAGATGGTCAACCAGATGGAGAGCTGCCTTCCTTCATAGACACTGGGGAGGATCGACTGCTGACAGATAGTGGTGCTGATAGGCAGCAGATCTTCTCTGATGAGAAACTCCTGCCTCCTCCACTCAATCCAAGGGCATGGAGAATGGAGCGTAGGCAAGCTCAGAAAAGGGCTGCAAGGCTACTTGGGAGAAGGTCACCCCACCCCTCCTCACAAGGAATACCTGGAGTGACTTAAGGAGAAGCTGTGGGGAGTTAGTCTTTCCAGGAACAATTGTTTGTTTTGGATTATACTCCGCTGGCTTTGATTTGTGCCTTTTTGCCTTGCTTCAAGCCCTGCTTTTTGCCTTTGCTTTGAGGACTGTCATTAGTCTTGCCCTTGCCTTGTGGACTGCTTTTGATTTATCTTCAGAACTGCCTTTGCCTTGTACCTTGTCTTTGCCTGGAGGATTGCCATTTGTCTTATGCCTGGACTTTGCCTTGAGGATTTTCCTGGTAACATACGGGCTGTTGTTTGGAGGACTGAGTGTAGCTGCCTTCAGGGTAGCATGGGGTGGAATCTTACTGGTCATTGGAGGGCTGTTTGTTGAAGACTTCTTGAGGGCAATAAAGGAATCTCTCTAAAGGGAGAGTTCCGGTTTTGCACAATAGCGACTGGTTGCGGGCTTGCGGATTCTCCGCACCTCCGCAGCTAATTTCGCCCTGCCTGGGGACCCTAAATTGGTCTAAGTTGCCCCAGAGAGGCAACGAAGAAAGAAGGGTGCTCCAGCGATTCTGGAATGGCGGTAGCCATTCTGTTCGACTTGGGGAAAGCCTTCTAACCCAACAGGGGAAAGGCTGGCTGTATTGCATCGACAGCCCATGCTACTAGCAACCAAAGTCCAAAAGCACTAACCAGCACAACTGTGAATAGTGTGCTTGAAACTGGGTGAGGAATTCGATCTTCTCTTTTCTATTCTACATTTAATTTCCTGGAAAAGATCCCCAAGAAGCAAAATACCTCCAAAAGGGAAGGAGGGGGATTTTCGCCCCACTCTTATACTAACGGAAGTGGCGAAATAATCTCTTTATGGAGGATCAAAATATATGGAAGTGAAATAAATATAAAACCTGAAATTTAAAACTTAAATCTGGATAAATCTAAAATTGTTTGAATGGTTAAGACTCTCATTTTAAAGATAATTGTTCATTTTGGAAATTGAAAAACAAATAGTTGCTGACATCTAGTGGTGGATGAAGACTATGACAGCTATGACTTTAATATAAGATTTGGCAAGACCTGGGAAAAGCTAATCTGTGTTTGTGACCTTCAAAGTTTTAACAACAAAGAACAGCTGTGAAAAAAAGACAATAATCTGGGCTGTTAACAAAGAGAGAATTATAAATTTTAGAAAAAAATCTTTTTGAACTATTTGGATTACAAATATCTATCTAGTTGGGACTCTAAAGCTATTTACAGAGAAAAGAAAGAAAGAGGAAAACTCAAATTCTTGGCTATCATGGATCAGAGACATGTAGAAAGAACATATCAAGAAAACATAAATACTTCACAGGAGGAGATATATAGTATACTGCAACTAATTCAAACAACAATGACTTTAAACCACAAAGAAATCCAAAATAACTTTGAAAATATAAATCAATCTATTTCTAAGTTAACTCTACAATAACAACAAAAATAGAAAACAACAACAGAGAAGGAGCAGATAATACAGATAAATGGATATAAAATTGAGAATAGAGACTTAAAGATGGAACTTAACAAAACAAGGAAACATGATTTAATTCTAATGGAAAAAATTCACAAGAATTGGAAAAAACAACTTATCCCTTAAGACTACAAAATAAATCTGAGGACAAAAAAACAGATTGGATAAAATGGACTGTAGAGATGTCAGGAACATCAGAGAGAAAGGAAATGATAAGAGAAGTGGAGAGAAAGAAAAAGATTTTCAACAAACATGAAAAGGCAGAACCCTATACAAAGACACTTCACCTGATTTACTTTTTATATCTACAGCAACATTTACGAACATATGGAAAAACTTTTTGATTCAGCAAAATACATTGATTAAGAAAGATACTGGCAAAGGAAAAAGACTAAAGTGGAAACCAAGAAAATAGATGATGGGACTTACCAGAGAGAATACTTAAAAAGAAACATTTGTTTGAATATGGTTAAAGAAATAGAAAAGTTTTGGAATATATATGTCATTCCCTAAATAATATAGTATGCTTTTTTTCCCTTTTTTGTTCTCTTTTTTGATATGAGTAATATAAAAAAATTGAAATGACTAAAGGAAATGTTTCAGATACTTAAATGTGATTGAATTTAAGAAAATTATAATGGATAAAATGTTTTGAATAAGAGTTAAAGGACTAGATGTATTAAATGGAATGTTTAAAGATAAAACATATTTTTAATTATGGTTAAAAAGAATAAGAAATTTAGGAAATAAATATATATTAGCTTAGGAGGGATGTTATTTTTTATGTTTCTTTATTCTTGCTCTCCTTTCTTTTTTTTCATTGTTTTATCTATTCCTTAAGAAATGTAAAAGTGTGAGATGGTTCATATGGAAAAATAGAGTTAAATTTTTAAATGTAATTAATTTTTAGAAAATTAATTAATATGTAACAATATGTCACGTGACACGATTGAGTTTGACACCCGTGGTCCATTGCATTGATATCTCTTAAAATTACCCTTTAGATCTGTTTTGTTTCTGTTCTGCCTTTAAGTTAATTCTGCATTTCTCATACTTTATATAATCATATTCTTTTTAAACTGTATAACCTATCCAGGGAGTCTTTGGACTAAAGAACAATTATGGATAAGAAATAAATATGAACCTTCCTCCATGAAGAGTGATTTTTTAAAAAAAACCCATACAAATATGGAAATCAGATGAGACATTCATTGGTGGAGATACTGCTGATGTCACAAAGCATCCAGTTCTGATATACTGTCCTGATACATCCACATGTCTCTTCCTCTAGATAACAATGATGCTGTGTTGCTGAAGTTGAAGGAAAGAACAAATTCTGTCAGTCATTGCAACATGTGAATATCACATCTGAGGTAATATTATGAGCCAAGAAGTATGTTATATTAAGTCTACCGGTTTGAGACTGCATTAACTCAAAAAATCATTAGATACTAGTAAAAAGCTACAGAAAACTAACTCTTTGCTGCCTTCTAATAGTCACTCACATGTTTGTATCCAGATATGGTAACCCTTTCACAAATATACAATAAGTCAGACTATATCACTATGTAGTATATTCAATATGGAGACTGTTTTTTAAAATTGTGAAGGTGTAGGCAGGAAAACACTAAAATCAGATCATTCAATTTTCTTAGGCCCTTTAAGATGAGTAAAATAACTATGTTATACTGCTCAAACAAATGTATTAATTACCTGAATGACCACAGACCAAAAAGAAATTAAAGATAAGGGCTAACTAAACAATAATTAAGAAAAAGGTGTATAAAGAATTGTATTTTATAGGCAACATACACATTGGAGGCTAAATATGGTATGAATCAAGCCCAATAAAAACCAATGCAGATTTTCATGGCTAACAAGCTGCTCTACAGAAAGTAATATAAGAAACTGATACAAAATGGTAAAGATAGTAAATGAAGGACTTGCTCAATATTCCTCCATTATAGATAATAAGTTGTCATGTGTGCCATAAATGTAATTCAACACTGGACTACAAACAGAAGATGACAGCAATAAAGCCATCATTACCAGCATCAAATTTTGTACATTTCTTATTAATATAATCAATACAATCTGTATCCATTACAATCCAATGCTGTGAAATCCAACACAACAAGATATCTACTGCACTTAACATTTTTGCTTACTTAAAGTGACAATGCATAATTGAGGGTTCTCCATTCAACAAATGGAAGAAAGTGATAGCACTAGAAAGCTGGTTGAACAGTCCCTTAGCATCTGTAATGAAAGCACAACAATATCAGAAGTAAGTCAGTCTATTCATTCTTCTCAAAGCCAGAAACCAGAGACTGTACACCCAGCCATGGAATCTTCTTTGCTGCCCCAGGGACCCATAGGGGAACATTCAAATGGAGAGAGGGTCCAATATTCTGCAAGAGGAGAACCAGCAATACACATTTCAGCACCCACGCAAGATTCAACACTTGCAACCTGTCAGTACATTGCTGGCCTCCTTGGGAGGATCACTGAACAACGTAAGTATTAGATGATTATAATAATAATAAAGTTTAGGGTTGCCAGGTGTCCACTATTTGAGTGGACAGTCCGCTTTTTTCACATTATGTTCACTATTTTTTTTCACAAAATAGTGGACATTTTTTTTATTCAAAAGCTTTATGATGAAATGGTACGTAATCTAAAGCTGTACAGTCTACTTTTTTTACTACTTAACACCCCCCCCCGCTTGTCCACTATTTTTTGGAAGCAGACCTGGCAACCCTAATAAAGTTGGAAGGGATCTTGGAGGTCATCGAGTCCAACTTCCTGCTCAGGCAGGAAACCCTATACCATTTCAGACAAATGGCTGTCCAGTCTCTTCTTAAAAACTTCCAGTGTTGGAGCATTCACCGCTTCTGGAGGCAGGTTGTTCCACTGGTTAATTGTTCTAACTGTCAGGAAGTTTCTCCTTAGTTCTAAGTTGCTTCTCTCCTTGATTAGTTTCCATCCGTTGCTTCTTGTCCTACCCTCAGGCGCTTTGAAGAATAGCCTGATTCCCTCTTCTTTGTGGCAGCCCCTGAGATATTGGAACACTGCTATAATGTCCCCCCTCATCCTTCTCTTCGTTAAACTAGACATACCCAATTCCAAATTATCTTCCATGTCTACTGCTTCTTTATTGAGGTTTTGCAGCAAAGAGATATTGCAAATTGGTAAAAAAAAATATCTAGAAAATGGGTGAATGGCTTATTAGGATTACAAAGGCCACAATGAGTCTTGCAAACTCCTTTGAAGGGCCTCAAAAATAAACAAATAGGGAAACATCTATACATGCCTTACACATGTATAATTTTAGACACATGAAATTCACAACACACATGGAAGAGATGGGCAGGAAGGATGGCTTTTCACTCCCAGTAATATCAGCACAAGGAAATCAATGGAAACAGATGAATTTAAAGCCACTTTACTCTCCTCAAGGACACATAAGTCTATTTTCCTGTTGTTAATTGTATTGGAGACACAACCTAGCCCAGTTTACAGAAGATCACTGGAGGAGATGTTTAACTACATCCATTTCCATATTCCTGGTGAAAGCTACAGTATATTGGGGAAGCAGGCATTCAGAACAACATTCCACATATAGCAATAGCAATAGAAATAACACTTAGACTTATATACTGCCCCATAGTGCTTTATACCACTTCTATGGGCAGTTTTACAATGTAAGCATTATTTGCTTACAATAGGGTTTGCCTGCAATTCTGCACTTTTAACCACTGCACCACCAGGACTCCTTCTAGTAACCTTATACAGGTAGTCCTTGACTTACAACAGTTCATTTAGTGACCGTTCAAAGTTACAACGGCACTGAAAAATGTTACCTTTGCAGCATCCCCATGGTCACATGATCAAAATCAGATACAATAATACAATAATGATAAAGTTGGAAGGGACCTTGGAGGTCATTTAGTCCAACCCCCTGCTCAGGCAGGAAACCCTATACCATTTCGGACAAATGTCTGTCCAGTTTCTTCTTAAAAACTTCCAGTGTTGGTGCATTCACCGCTTCTGGAGGTAGGTTGTTCCATTGGTTAATTGTTCTAACTGTCAAGAAGTTTCTCCTTAGTTTTGGTTGCTTCTGTCCTTGATTAGTTTCCATCCGTTGCTCCTTGTCCTGCCTTCAGGCGCTTTGGAAAATAGCTTGACTCCCTCTTCTTTGTGGCAGCCCCTGAGATATTGGAACACTGCTATCATGTCCCCCCTCGTCCTTCTCTTCATTAAACTAGACATGCACAGTTCCAGCAACCGTTCCTTTTATGTTTTAGCCTCCAGTCCCCTAATCATCTTTGTTGCTCTTCTCTGTACTCTTTCTAGAGTCTCAACATCTTGGCAATTGGTTCATATTTATGATGGTTGCAATGTCCCAGGCTCATATGATCCCCTTTTGCAACCTTCTAACAATCAAAGTCAATGGAGAAGCCAGATTCACTTAACAACCAGGTTACTAACTTATCAGCCACAGTGATTCAGTTAAAAACTGAGGCAAGAAAGGTAGTAAAATGAGGCAAAATTCACTTAACAAATGTCTTACTTAACAACAGAAATTTTGTGCTCAATTGTGGTCGTAAGTTGAGGACTATCTGTAGTTAGCAAAATTGTACTACAAAGGGCCTGTAGAAAACTGCATCTTTATGGCAATGGTACTGGAGAAGAGAGTCTCGAGGGGAATCATTCTTTATACCATCCTTCCCAATCCAATAAATGTAGTCCTGGGGGGGAAAGGGAGCAAGTGTCTCACAGATACATTCACAGTTAGCCCCAGCAGAGAGTTGCATTGCAGCCTGTACTTTTTTTTACAGTGTCCACATTTATTTATTTAGAAAATTTGTATCACCGCCTACTCGCACATGGCGACTCAAAGTGGCTTACATCAATAAAAAACACCCTATAAAAATAAAATAACAAGAGGAAAATTAAAATAATATAATAACCTCCACTCTAGCAACAGCACACATTAAACTAGCCATTTGCTGGGCTCTGTCCCGTTCTAGGTACCCCAGACTTGCTGGCGGAACCACTGACTGAACAGAAAGCACACAACATGTTAAAGAAGAAATCGTTCTTGTACTGCACCCTCAACCGCCACCCTCCATGTTTTATCTGGTGCATCCATAAAGAGGGCATAAAATAGGGATATGAAATGAAATGCTGCTCTGTTCTACTGGGTCAGTTTTACTATCACTCCCCAGCCAACTGAATAATCTGAATTTATTATGCTCTATATTTCTTCTTGACAGAAGATGGCATCATGCGAGAAATACGGGCAATGCGCAGAGAAATGAGGCTAATGAAAGGTGAACAGCGCCGGGCTAATGCCAGAGTGATCTCGTTGGCACAGGAACTTGCAGCATTCAAGGAATGTTGACAGTGGCAATAAAAGTTGACATCACTCCTTGTTCTCATCAGGACACTTTCTGCCGGTGTTTATATTCACCCCGGGAACTGTTGTCTGTTTCTAATGAAGTGTTCCCACATAGGCTACAATCCATCCACATGGCTCTTTCAAAAGTTACAAGAGTGTGCATCTTTGTGTGTGGATGAATTGGGTGGATGGATGCTTAGATAGACAGATGAGAGTTTAACAGTAATGACCTGAATTTGGGGGTTTTATATGGCCGTTCTTCTATCAGGAAGAGAATGGCCATGTAAGTCCAAAGTTGTGCTTAAGATATTGGATAGTTTGACTGTAAACCAGAAGGAGACCAATATTTAAAATGTTTATATATATATACTGCTCACAAAAATAAAGGGAACATAAACCCCTTCAGTTCCATGGTAAATGTTCCCTTTATATATATATAATTTGCCATATTTAAATATTCTACCATACTTTCCTTAATTATTTTTTAAAGCACCAGCAAAATTACTTTACTTTATATTACTTTATATTTATTTCATTCATTTGTTTCAGATCTTTGCACTCTTGATTTTCAATCCACATTTCTGCAGGGATATAGTCTTGAACAGGGCTTTTCAACCAGTGGTACGGGTACCACCTGTGGTATACTGGCACCTGGCAGGTGGTACGCGACCATCCTAGAAAAGTGGTAGCGGGGGAGGGGAATGAGCTGAACCGGTGGCAGCACCCCACAAGCCTGAGCGAGAGACGGCTGAAGCTGCAGGGCTGTCAGGGCTTAGCGGAAGCGCCAGGATCAGTGCTGCTTTCCAGCTGATCTGCGCTTCGGGACTGTCAGGGCTCAGTGGAAGTGCCAGAATCAGCGCCAGAATCCAGCTGGAGTTTGGCACTGATCCTGATGCTTCTGCTGAGCCCAGAAGCGCCGATCAGCTGGAATGTTGCAGCATCTCCAGGGTCTTGTGATTTACATTCAGATGCTTGGCAACTGATTCATATTTATGACAGTCACAATGTCCCAGGGTCATGTGAAGTGACCAAAACCTGCTACAACCACCCAGCAGACGGGGGGAATAAAAATCAAACAACCCCCACCCCACCTCCACTGCCAATCCCCAACAGAAATGCTCACAACAATGAAAACCTCAGACAGGAGGAAGAGCGCCGCCGGGTGGGCAGGCAGGTATTTTGCTCGGCTGTGCCTTGGGCATTTTTTTCAGTGCCATTGTAACTTCAAACAGTCACTAAGTGAACTGTTGTAAGTCGAGGACTACCTGTACTTTATCACTTTTTTCCTTTTTTTTTTGGTCATCAAGTTTTTGACACCTTGCTAGGCGACTGGTGGTACTCGGATGTAGCTATATCCTAAAAGTGGTACAATGGGTGAAAAGATTGAAAGCCCTGGTCTTGAAGGCATTTTTTTAAAAAAAAAAATTGATGGGGAAATGCACAGAAACAACAAAAGATTAAAGAACTGGAAAAAAGAAGACCAAATACTTACAAGGCTTCTGCTTCCTGATCCCTTGTATGAATGCTATGTTGGAGCCCAATACATTAGTATTTTATCATAGATTCACTCATTCATTTGCTCACTCATTCATTCATTCATCCATTAAATTATTTACTGTTATTCTTTCAGCTCTCCCTTTCCTTTTTCAAACTCATAGTCTTATACAAAATAAACATATTCAGGGGATGGGTTGGTGATGCATATAGTAGCAGATATTCAAAATCTGCTACATAGATGTAGAGAGTTTGGTGAAACTTGATGCTCAAATCCTTTAGTAGAATAGGAAATAAATGATCCAGCAGGATAGTTTTAAAATACCGGTAGCTAATTGTAATTAATTTATTGCATATATCTATTACTTTGAGCCTACTAAAGATATTCCAGATTATTACATAAATGTTTTGCACATTTTATTTAATTGTAGATCCCTTAATTACAACTGATCATTAAAATAAAATTTTAGATCTAATAACATAGATAAGTTTTACATCTGTTATTAGAATTCCTTCATTAAATCTGTTTCTTGTACTGAAAAGTACAATCAGTTTATATTCAGGTTAATGAGGGTAGATATGATATTGTTGCCATTACGGAAATATGGTGGGATGAAACCCACACATGGAACACACAGCTAGAGGGATTTAAATTATTTAAAAGAAACAGAACAAATAAAACAGGAGGTGGAGTTGCTCTCTATATAAGAAATAACTACATCTCTACAGAAATAGAGCACAACAATGATAAAAACTGTCTTGAATCCATTTGGGTCAATATAAAAGGGGGGGAAATGACAATGCCACAGGTGTATACTACAGACCACCCAACCAAACAGCTGAAATAAATGGACTTTTTGCTAGTCAGCTAACTAAGGTATGTGGGAAGCACATCACAATAGTAATGGGGGACTTTAACTACCCTGACATCAACTGGGACACAAACTCTGCACCAAGTGGAAGATCAAACAGGTTCCTGGCAAACCTAGCAGACAACTTTGTCTCCCAAAAAGTAGAGAAGGGTACTAGGGGATTAGCCATTTTGGATCTAATTCTCACTAACAGAGATGAAATGATAGAAGGTGTTGAAGCCATAGGAACCCTGGGAGGAAGTGATCATGCAATATTAGAATTCAACATTATGGAAGCACAAGCAATAGAACACAGTCAAACTAGAGTCTTGGACTTCAAGAGAGTTAATTTCAATAAACTTAGGGTTTGGGAAGGATTCCATGGATGAGAATCCTCCAGGGGAAAACAACTCAAGGTTCTTGGGAAATTTTGAAAAGTGAGATAATAAAAGCCCAGTCTAGCACAATACCAACAAAGAGGAAAAATAACAGCTCTCAAAAGAAACCAGCATGGCTGCACAAAGAACTGTCTGACAAATTGAAAGATAAAAAGGACAAGTATAGAAAGTGGAAAGGGGCACATAACTAAGTCAGAATATCAGCAAATAGCCCGAGCCTGCAAAGATGAAGTGAGGAAAGCCAAGGCTCAAAATGAACTAAGGCTTGCGACCAAAGTCAAAAATAACAAAAAAAGCTTCTTTCAACATGTAAAAAACAAGAAAAAAGTGAAGGAAATGATTGGTCCATTAGTGGGTGAAAGTGGCAAGAAGGTGACAAGCAATAGGGAGAAAGCAGAACTATTTAACTCGTTTTTTTGCATCTGTCTTTACACAAAGGGAAAAAACAGACCAACCTATCAAAAATAGTGCCATAAAAAACAGAATAGAAACACAAGTTAAGATAGGCAAGAAAATGGTAAGTAAGCACCTGTCCAGCCTAGACGACTTCAAATCGCCAGGACCAGATGGATTACACCCCAAGGTTCTCAAGGAACTGGCAGATGTGATCTCTGAACCACTGAACTATATTTTTCAAAGATCCTGGAACACAGGGGAACTACCAGAGGACTGGAAAAGAGCTGATGTAGTTCCCATCCTCAAAAAAGGGAAAAAAATGGACCCAGGAAATTACAGACCTATCAGCCTGACCTCAATACCTGGGAAGATCCGGGAAAAGATAATCAAACAATGAATCAACAAACACCTAGAGGCAAACAAAGTCATTACTAAAAGCCAACATGGGTTTGTCAAAAATAGATCATGCCAGACAAATCATATTGCATTCTTTGACCAAGTGACAAAATTAGTGGATGAGAGGAATGCTGTGGACATAATTTACTTGGACTTCAGTAAGGCATTTGATAAAGTACATCACAACCTACTACTTGAGAAGATAGAAAAATGTGGGGTAGACAGCATCACCACCAGATGGATCCGTAGCTGGCTGACCAGCCGTACTCAGCGAGTGGTCCTCAATGGAACCGCATCTACATGGAGGGAAGTGTGTAGTGGCGTGCCCCAGGGCTCTGTTCTGGGCCCAGTGCTCTTCAACATCTTCATCAATTATTTGGAGGAGGGGATAGATGGGGAACTCATCAAATTTGCAGATGACACCAAGCTGGCAGAAATAGCCAACACTCCAGAAGACAGGCTTAAGATACAGAAAGATCTGGACAGACTTGAACACTGGGCACTATCTAACAAAATGAAATTCAATGGTGAAAAAAAGCAAGGTTCTACATTTAGGCAAAAAAACCCAAATGCACAAATACAGCATAGGTGGCACCTTGCTCAATAGTAGTAACTGTGAGAGGGACCTCGGAGTCCTAGTGGACAATCACCTAAATATGAGCCAGCAGTGTGCTGCA
>NW_015386790.1:200121-205854 GCF_001527695.2 Protobothrops mucrosquamatus
TATTATTATTATTATTATTATTATTATTATTATTATTATTATTATTATTATTATTATTATTATTATTATTATATATTGGAGTTTAATTTGGTGGATAAAAGATAACTCTTAATTTTTTCCATAATTTTTCTTTCCGCCCCACTTCAAAGTTATTATCAAATATTTTTGAAATATCTTCATATTTAGTTGAATTGGTTGATAAATGTGAAATTGCTATATGTAATCATACTCCAATAAAAATAGTCATCCCATTTTTTTGACATGGTAGTTAAATATACCTTTATTAAAGGACCCATTTAATAAAGCAAATGCAGAAAGAATTGAAGAATTTTTTTCCCTTATATATAGACATTCTGTGAATTTATTGATTGTTTGGAAAGCTTTTAAGCCATATATTCATGTTTGTGTTATTGCTTATGCTTCAAGAAAAATAAAAACCAAAAATTTCAAAAACAAATTTGAAAGGAAAATATTAACAAACTTTCAAAAATTTGTGTACTTAAGATAACTCATGCAAAAATTATATAAACTGTTATGAGTGTTAAACAGAAACTTAACTCCCTTCATGCATTTGAAATAGAATATGGTTGAATTTAATAAAGCATGGGAATAAGGTGAAAGACGTGGTAAACTTATTAGCTGAATGAAAGTTATAATAATTTATTAGAATTTCCACAATTAGGCATGCCTGAGATATATATAAGGATTTTGACCAAATAAATCAACCTTATTTTCATTTATTTTCTCAGTTACTTGATACAAAATAAATCTGAATCAAGAAAGTCCACACATCTTAAAATAGCCAAGTTTGAAAATATTGTAGCTCTACATTAGATTTTTTTTACTCACAATATCCTTAAGTAAAGGCTAATAAACTCAGTTGAGTCTACATGTAGAACTTCTTTTAATATCTCTCTGGGGAGCAAGTTCCTGGCAGGTCAGTAATATAATAGACTTGTTCTAAGGCAATTCAGAACAACTGTTGTATCTGCAGAGATTCTGATTAAGTATGTGTAGCTCTAGATATCTCTTCTGTAACTGGAAGATATAAGTATTGGATTCTTTTCAAAGATTTATTATGTTCATTAAAATGAACACAAAAAGCTTTGTTACGTTTGACATTAAAATTAAAAATGTTTTACAAATAGCTACTTAGTGCTCACAGATATTATATTAATATTTAATGGACAAGAAAAGTGGGGGAAAATATATTTCAAGCTCCTAGCTTTTGCTAACAGCCTCACACTGGGACAGTCTGGAACAGTTTATTTAAATATCTAATTTATTTTGATATATAATCCAACACAGACAATCTGTAGGTGCAAACTTATGTCATTTTAGTACAGCTTCTTAGAGGATTCCCTGGCTTCAATAAGGCAGGTTCAAGGAAAGATCCATCCTTGAGCAGCAGCTACTGACTTGGACTCCATTACGAAGTGGACATGTTACAGCTGTATTGAGGTAGGCTTTGAGTTTATAAAATCCAAGGTGCACCCATGACTTCAATTCAGCCTCCCAAACCTCTGACCCATATGCAATGGAAGAGACCATCCAAACTCCATTTGTGTTGAACCTCCATCCCCCTTTGGGGAGGGATGGAAAGTGTTAAATGATGCCCAAGACTGGCTTAAAGTGGACAGTTATTTTTTTGGGGGGTGGAACGATGCTGCAGTTGTGGACTTGCTATGAGATCGATTCTTAACTATTTTAATTTTCCACTGATCAACATCTCTGCATTTTATTTTTAAGCTTCATAAGAGAGAAAGAGAGAACTGAAACAACCTTTTTGTCTCAGATGGAAATTATGAAGAAAATCACCAAAGAAGTGCTCCTATCAATACTTCCTATAATTTGAACCTTCCAGGGAGAAAGTAGAACTTCTATAAGAAGCAATGAGAATGTCCTCTTTTTATAGAAGAACCATGCCAGTTTTAAGAACACTATTAGCCTGAGCCTTACAAGTCATTTACCCTAAATCCAATTATGTATAGTTTACCAGTTTTCCTTGTTGTGGGAAAAAATACCTACTTTAATAAGGAGCCAAAGCATTTTGGAGATAGATGCAGCAAAATATCTTTTATTGACATGCACAATTACAGTGATCACTAGGCTTCCAGCCCTAAAAATGCAAAAGAACCTGGAACTAATCAAGATTATGAATATATATCATATTTCATGTATAATATATCATATATCTATTTCTCCCTCCAAAATATATTACATAGGAATAATGTAAATCATACTACAACCTTCACAGTTGGGATTTAATATTTGATACCATTGTAAGATGATCTTACTATGGCTATCTCAGCAACTCTACATTCTTTTGTACTAATGGGATTTTAACCTGGCCCAATTACAGATACTTACACTACTGTTTCATAGATAGTGATATTCATTGCACCCATAAAGTGCTTTCTTTCACATAAAGAACAGATAAGGGTCTGGTTTCTATGACTTGTCTTCTCTCTCTCCAGGGTCAACAGGTAGCTTTGGTTTTCCTTCTTTGTAATTCAGTGCCTTTTCTCATGTTTACATCACGAACAAGTCGTCATACATGATAACCCTCCACAGCAGGAAGATTTTGTTTTTCATTCAAATGTTATTTACTTCTTTACAGAGTCTAAAGTTGTTAGGAATTCTTCCTTGACGGTCACATATAAAGATGCATTCTTCAGCCACTAGATGGCAGGGCAGTTTTCATAGATTTAGTGATTTCATTTCAGATCTGGCTCCACTCACACTACCTAACAATTCAAACTACAATTAGATTTTTGTTGTATAGTTATAATGAAGTTAGAGGACTCATATTGGGTACCTTGTTTCTGTCTCAAAAGACATTCCTCGTTATTTTGGAACTATCTGATAAAAATATGCACCTACTATATAAGGTCAAGTTGAGATTTTTAAACCATAGTTTGTTGAAGAAATCTAATCCTCATATATAACCTTGAGACATAATAGATACTTCACACATGATATTAGGTCAAAAGTGAGTGTTAGAAATAGAATGCTCTTGATGTCTTTCTTCAGGCTGCGTAGTATTATTTGTGTCTATGGGTTATGGATGAGTTCCAAGTGGACTATCCAAGATGTCTATGGAGATTCTCAGTCATCCAGGTCATAGTTGTTCCAAAGATGTCTCAGTCATCCAAGTCCAGTTGCCTTGTGAAAAAGCATCTTTGGGACGACTATCCAAGACCTTTTGTGATTTGTGGAGAATAAAGTTCCTCTATCTGGTAGAACTACTTGATAGAATTTTGTATATGTGGCATCACCTTCAAACATAACACCACCACATATAGGACATTCTCCATTTAAGTGCAAAAATATCTACTTGCATTATGTTTGTATTAGATAATTATACATAGAATTATACATAGAATTGTAACTGTTTATTGATGTAACAACATATAATCTATAATTTATTTATTTATTTATTTATTTATTCCTGCATATATAACTTTTTAAAGCATTTGTTATGTATTTTTGGTTTGTATTTTTGTGTTTTGTTCATTTTTTCTTTTTCTGTTGTTATTTTACAATCAATTTAAAATAAATAAATAAACCATGTTTATGCCTGAAAAATTGGCCATTATTTCAAAAGCAAATCTGAAATCTGCATATAAATAAATAATGCTATTCTTATAGTGAAAAATAAATATGGCATCTAACCCTTTAAAGGGTAGCCAATTAAACATTTCAGATATTAAAAGGAGGTATTAAACATTTGATGTTTAGTGTGGCACAGCGTGGAGAGAAATTATAAGTTTCCAGCTCCAGCAATTAAGAATAGAAGATTAAAAGGCTTCATTTATTATGTGTTAAATTTAAAAAGCAGACAAAGCTCCAAATATAATTTTGGTTAATATTTAATCATTAGGACCATTAGTGCAGTTTAAAATACTGAAAAATTTCATGCTCCAACAATTAAGAATAGGAGACTAAAAGAAGACTTCATGTATTATGTGTTAAATTTAAAAAGCAAGCCCAAGCTCCAAATATATATTTTTGTTAATATTTAATCATAGTGTATCGTGCATTTTAAAAATATTGAAAAATGCATGGGTTTATTTGCCCAATTGTTTAATTGGCTCTAGAGGTGATTTTTCTCTCTAAGCATCTAGCGTTAGTTTTTTTTTTTCAAAAACAGATCAGCATCACCTGTATTATGCCATCTTGATTAGTTATGTAAATTAACTTCCAAATTCAGAGAATAAAGAAAAGGAAAATAATATACCCTCTGGGGATTCCATTTTAATATTCATAACATATTTTCACCTTAATCAAAAGATAAGTTGCTTCAGCTTGTTAAAAACTGAATCTTTGCAAGTCGAGAGCAGGATACCTGAAGGTTATTGGTCTTTTCAATCACCTCCAGAAATATTTCTGCTGGCGCCCCTCTTGAGCAAAAGTCACCGAAGAACAACCAAGAAGATAACCTTTTAAATGTCTAAGCATCTGACAAAGATTGTGTCAGTCTGGAAGGCAACCAAGATCAGCATTGCTGCTAATTGATGGGACATTCAGGAAAAAATGTACAGGTAATCCTCGACATAGAACAGTTCATTTAGTGACCACTCAAAGTTATAAAAGCACTGAAAAAAGTGACTTATGACCGTTTTTCACACTAATGCATCGTCCCCATGGTCCCATGATCAAAATTCGGACACTTTGCAACTGGTTCATATTGATGACCATTGCAGTGTCCTGGGATCAAGTGATCCCCTTTTACAACTTTCTGACAAGCAAAAGTCAATGGGTAGCCAGATTCATTTAACAACTGTGTTATTAACTTAACAACTGCAATAATTAACAACTATGGCAAGAAAAGTCATAAAACTCACTCCACAATGACTCACTTAGCAACATAAATTCTGGGCTCAATTGTGATTGTAAGTTGAGGACTATCTGTATTGCATTGTCCTCCTGTTAATTTCCAAAGGATCAGACTATAATTCAAGAGTATACGGATCGATAAAAATCAGTGTGTCCTCTACAACAAAGTCACCACTAAGTGAAATAACTTACATCCAAAAGGTAGCTATTGTGGCATAAGGCCACATCATAGTTACCAATACTGTTCTTTGAAAATATCTGAAAAAAATTAGATGTAGCCGCCAATGTCTCCCTTTAAAAAGATGCCGAATACATGTAAAAATATTTTAGCTGAATTGATTGTAATTTTAAATTGCAATTTAAATTCCAGAAAGCTCTTCATCTGGAGTCCATGTACCAAATAGTTTGGGTCTTTTATTTTCTATTTCCTTACATCTTCAAACATTGAACTGAGTATTTTTTAAACCTCTGCCCCTGTAGTAATGTTATACAACTAGGTTTGTTGTTAGTATTCAAGACTACGTTCATATTTAAATTCAATGTAAACATCTGAAAAATATCTGTAAGCATCCTTAGTGCAGAATGTCACCCAACATCATCTGTTCAGACCATGTTCATCTTATGTATTGAAAGTTCTAAAACCATCAATTAATTTTATGAAAGTTGATCTAAAAAAATAAAATATCTATAAATATATCATAACATGTGCATACGGGACCTTTTATATTCTTTCCCGAATATGTCAAACAATTAATCTCATTGTTCTAATTGCATTGTGAGAGAAAGGATGCATAGCAAAGATAATGCTTGCACCCCTCGTCTCCCCATTGCCTTTTAAGAGTCCTGACCTTCTTTTGTTTTGCATGTCATCCTTTTTAAAAAGAAGATCACATT
>NW_015386790.1:205954-265941 GCF_001527695.2 Protobothrops mucrosquamatus
GAGGAGGAGGAGGAGGAGGAGGAGGAGGAGGAGGAGGAGGAGACTGGAACTTATAGGGGAACAGCTTTCCTTTCTCTCCCTGTCATTCATTTGAAGACAGCTGTGGAGCTGACATTGTCAAAAACCCAGTTCAATTAATGTGGTATTTTGTCACCAAACACTCACTACGTAGTGCATAGATTGGAATATTATAGTGCAACTAAATATGACTAGGAGGGGAATATATGAAGACAGCAACAGATCCTGGCAACAGAGGTAGAAAAGGACCATAACCAATGTGCTAAACCTTAGAATCTTGGTATTTAAGGAACAATAATGTGCCATCTGCCCATGCACAGCCAGAGACAATTTGAACATCAAACATCAAATGTCTTCATGGTTAACAGTTAGGTATAGCAAATAAGATTTAGCCTTTTGATGCTGTGATCTTTCTTTCAGTTCATTTTATACTTTCCGGGATCTAGCATATGATTTCTTTTCTCTTACTTTATAGAGGCAAAGAAATGTTCACATACATTTTACAAAGTGTGTGATGAGAATGGAAAATGAGGACCTTGGGCTGAGAGTATCTATTGCATACATTCTAAAGATGAGGGAATTATATAGCAAGAATCAGAATATGAGGGATGTTATGAAAGATCTTTCTTGAGACAGCCAGCTTGAAGTAATGTTAAGACATCAGGCTAGAGACTGGGAAACTAGAAGTTCTATTCCCACTTTAGGCACAAAGACAGCTGGGTGACCTTCATTCAGTCACTCTCTCTCAACCCTGGGGTGCAGGCAATGGCAAACCATTTCTGAATTCCTGCAAAAAAAAAAAAAAAAACCCTGCAGGGACTCGAAGCCATTTTTTTATTATTTTTATTTTGAAATCCTGGCTTAAGGGCTCATTTCCAGAACTGGACAAATTCCTAGGACCAGACAGTGAGACTTGGCTTCAAAAATGAGGCATAGCCACCCATGACCTAGCAAGGGAATCAGTGGTGAACCAGGCTGTGTGGACATAGTGTCAGAAAAAAGGACGTTCCTTTAGGAACCTTTAGTTCACAGGTGTCAAACTTGCGATGTCACATGACATGTCGTGACATATCACGACTTTTTTCCCATTGCCAGCAATGGGGTGGGTGCAGTTTTAGTGTGACGCATCCGGCCCATGGGCCGGCAGTTTGACATCCCTGCTTTAGTTGCCTGGTAAGCAAGCCCCTCCCCCCCAAAAGTATCCATTTACAACAGGGGCCTTCAAACTTGGCCCTTTTATGACTTATGGACTTCAACTCCCAGAATTTCTCAGCCAACGTGCCTGGCTGAGGAATTCTGGGAGTTGAAGTCCACAAGTCATAAAAGGGCCAAGTTTGAAGACCCCTGATTTACAATAACCATCCAGGTTAGAGTGCAGTGCCTCTATTTCTCAAACTTACTTGCAGCTCCAAATTCACTTCTAGATTAAGCACGTATAGGATCCTCATTCAGACATGAAGCTATCCAGTGCACACAGCATATGGTTGCACAGATAAACCTGTCTTCTTCCATTAACATTGCTTTATATTCCAATTCTACATTCCCAAAAGGAAGTCAAGGACATTTTTGTTTTGACAGAGACTGGCAGGGATTATCCTAAACAAGGCTAGGCTAAGCACTGTATATGTGATAAGAACAGAATAAGCATTACTAGCAGAATACTAAAATACATTTCATCTTTTTCACTTCCTGTTACTGGATAGCAATTAATAAAGGCTGTATTAAAGGAGATTTTGGTAGCTCAGTGCCTCATTCCTATGCAGAATTCATACAAAGGTGTGATAATGTCATAAACATTAATGCCTCAGTACATTTCTCTTGTATGAATCATGGTCTTTAATCGACTTAGAAACACAGCTATTGTTGTAACACAGTATAGTACAGACCTTTTTCAGTTCTTTTCGTTGTGGAATTTTTACTTAGAATTGTTTCTTTTTCAAATATGTTCATTACCAAAATTAAAAGAGAGCATATAATGACAGAGTTTAATATCTGTAGGTATGAATGAAAAGAGTTAGAAAAAAAGTGAGGAGAGACAAAAGTGTAAGAACTAGTTTAAGCCAGTTTTGTGCTACTATCAGATTTTATGTTCTTTTCACTGAAGCTAAGATATGATCTACTATATTTCTATACAATCTGACACGTTTATGAATAGCTCAGTCTGACATGAATACAGTTGTGACAGGTTCTGCAGTGTGAATCTCGTTAATTTTAAATTGCCCTGCTCCTCAGTCCCACAAACACATAAGGAGAACAGAAGGAGGGAAAGAGAGAGATTTTCTCTTGAGGAATTTACTATCAATTCAACTCACCATGGCACCTTTCAGAGTCACAGTATTATACTTGTTAATATTACAGCAATCCTAAATATTCAAGTGCACCAAACTTACAATGAGATCAAAATGCAAAATTAAAAAAACTAGTTAGAAACAAATCAAAAGAAGAAAACCTAATTACATTGGTGTAGTGCTTCATACATATATGGTTGTAATGATTTTTTCCCCAATATTGGAGCCCCACATTGGTTGTAATGCATTCTGATTCTTAAAAATAACTAAACAGTTCTATTTTCAGATATCCTACTTTGTACAGTACAGGTCTCTAATTCACAAAGTCCCCAACACAAAAGGCTTTTTGCTTTAAGATGTGATCTTAGGAATGCAATAGAAGCTATCTAGGCCAGTTGTTTAGGCAGAAGTTTATTTATATCTCTGCATTATATTTGGACACACTTTTGTTGATTTATTGTTTTTTATTATCATTAATTCCTAGAGACCCCCTTAATAATGCAGAAACCACTTATTGCAATGGGTTATTTTTAGCTCTTAAACATTTCAAGTTATTGTCATTCCTTACATGCTACCCTATTTTATACTCTGCCATTACAGTTCTTATAATTAGAATATTGGTATTAAGCATAGTTTAGCAGTAGTTTTTCATGATATGTGATTTCATATTTTATTTTAGCTATTTTTATGTATCCTCAGTTATTATTCTATAGTTTCACCCAAATTGTAAAAATCATTTTATATTTACTTTTGTATTTAAAATCTTAAACTTACAATCTTAGTGGTTTTAGTTTTGTTATAGTTTGTGTTAATTATCAATATTTTAATCATTTTTATAATCTAAAATTGCAGGCTAGTCTATTACCACAATGGGACAGTTGTAATTTTATTCTTGAATATTCAGTTATGCTGGTATTGAATGAAATAAAGAGATTTGCTATTTAAGCTATCAAGACCTGCTCAGTGCAGGCGTCTAGATAAAGCTTCTAGCTCCCAACAGCTGGTGATGAGAAGCCTACCATTTCTCTATATAATTAGCTCTACTGATAAAGTACTGTTAATACTAGGAAGCTTTTTGGAACATTCTATCAGAATCTACTTTCTTATAACTTAAATCCATTTGTCTGTGTAATGGACTCTAGAGCAATAAATAAAAGTTCTTTACCTTCTTCTTTATTACATCCTTTCAGATATATGAACCATTCCATCAAATATCCCATTCATTTTCTTTTCTCAGAGTTAAATATTCATAGTTCCATCAGTCTCTCTTCACAAGACTTATAGTACATTTATTGGCCTTTTTTAATGTTGCATTTTGTCTCAGTCTTTCTTAAAGAGCGATATCCAGAATGGGCACAATACTTAAACTTGGGGTCTAATCAGTGCAGAACGTACCATTATTTAAAAACTATACAATCTAAATAAGAATTAAGTTTTTCTGTCTATTTGCCAATGTCATGCAAGATGTCATACAAACATCAGGATACATCTTGCCTAATTAGGACAACTATGAACAAACATTTCTGCCTTTTGCCAAACATACATAAAAGGACAGCTCTTTTATTTAACTCAGACTATAGAGGAGGTTGTTGTGAACATGGTTGGTACTTTATTTCTGCTGTATGGAGTGAAATGAATCCAGACACAGTCAGAAGCAGCTACCAAGGACCCAGCAGGATCATCTGCAGAGCAGATTGGCTGGTGAGAAAAGACTGCAGCATTTGGGAAGGACACCCAAAGAATCAGTAACAAGAGCCTGACCAAAGTGGAATTTCAAAAAGTTGTCTAAAGAGTTCCTCTTTCCTCCTTCTCTTCTCCCCTCTAGACCAGGGGTGTCAAACTTGCAACATCACGTGACATGTCTCGACGTATTGTGACTTTTTTGCCATTACCGGCAATGGGGTGGGCATGGTTTTGCTATGATGCATGGGCCGACAGTTTGACACCCCTGCTCTAGACTAAAAGCAGATGTGAAAGTACTCAAAGTAGCTGCCTAACAGAACTAGTTCATCAGGTTAATAAGGAACGTCTGTGTAAGGGAGAGGGAGAGTGAAGTAGTTAAGAAATTGTAAAAAAAAATCCATAGAAGAGTATTACATACATGAATGTGTAGTTTGTTAAGTGAAGACTGCTTTACATAAATAGGAAGCAGATTAATTATTACTTGAAAAGCATTCTAACATTGAACAATACTATAGTTTGGAGAAGAACACCATGTATATGTCTGGAAAGTTCCATTCTCTTTTCTCAGCCTCTGATAATCACACAGAGCCAGATTCTGACTCAGCTAAACCAGTGGAATGTCAGTCTTGGGAGACACCAAGCCAGTAATCACTCAAGACTGATCATTCACAGGCACTATCAGAACAGCTGGAGCAATCCCGGCCTTCATCCCTTGGACTTGATATTGCAGAGAGCAAAGCAAAAATGCTCAGTGAATATTCTTGCTAAGCAAGGGAGTAACCATCCTAATTAAAGATTACCAGCTGCCACCTGGCTTAAAAGGCAACCCTGAGCCATTTCTCTGGAAATGATCATCTAATGGACTTCCAGGGGAATATATGACAAATTGAAGATCGCTCTAGGAGAATGAAGATGATGACTGCAGCAAAGACCAAGGAAGTAGTGACTAGACCAGTTTCTTGGAACCTCTCCAGGTAAGAAGAGGATGGGAGATCTCCCAGATGTGCTCTGCACATCTGCTTATCATGAGAAGAATGTAGGACAGCAGTTTTTCCTCAGGCTTGAGAGCTGGGAAAATACAGGATTAACCATCTTGCTCATAACTATGGAGACTAAATTGGAAACTAAACTAGAGTGGAGACAACTTTGACATTAAGTTCACAAACCTCACTTTCTATCACTTTGAAAATTGATCATTAACTATTTCTAAGTAATTAACACATGTTCAGACTAACAAGTTTGAAAATGCTGGATGGGTCTGCCTATAATTCTGAATGAAAGAAAATTTTACTCATAAACCTAAGATTTAAAGAATCTGAACAACAAAACAGCGAAAAGCTAAACAGGATGTAAATCTTATAAAGTAAATAGACTAAGGGTCCTGATAAAATAGGAATAATGAAACTTTTACAATAAGATCTTGGAATGAATTATAAAGTATGAACAGCTTCTCACAGGAAATAGACTTTGTTTTGGTTTTTACAAGACAAAACAAAGTTAAGCAATTGCGTGATTCCAAAACTAAACACTAACAAGGAATAAAGCATTTAGATAGAGGAAAGATTTATAAGTCTGTAAAATGTTGCTAAGTAGTATAACAATAAAAGAGACTTTTGAAGAATGGAACCAGGAAATAGTAGCAATATTATCAACAATATCAGTAATGATATCTGCTTCTATTGATAGATTATGTCCAAAATACGTTATTGAAGAAATGACAGATATAGCACGAATTTTATCTGACAAGATAGAAATGGTATTCAAAGTGGATTTAAAAACTGACAGTAAAATAGTGATTTAGAAAAAAATGTTTCATTAGAGCTGTAAAAGGAACTGGCTGAGATTTTAAAATTAAAAGGGAAATACAAATAACACTCTAAGAGAGTCACCTGGATAATTTTTTTCATACTGGATTTACAAAAGAGGTTTGTTAAAGCCTTAAAGAACTCTGTACATGAGACACAGAAGAAATAAAGGGAAATCAAATCCCATGAGAACATTTGAATGAATTAAAGATAAAGACTTAGAAGTAAGAAGAACAAAAAGAAAGTTGGTTTATTTGATCAACAAGAAGTTACGTTGTTGCTTCTGGTAATCCTTTATGGACTTTCTGCTGACACCAGATGGAAGTTACAGAATACGTTACAAAAGATTTGCTAAAATTAACAAATTTATCTATCTATTATATATTCCCACAGCCTATTGTAAGATCATGGATTTAAAAAAATGTGATATGGCTAGTGTAATAAGGCTTTTGCTTTTAAGAAATCTAAGCTGAGTAATGTAATTACCATCATGTTTTTAAAATGCTCAAAATGATAGGGACATTTGCCCCTTTTTAGATCAAATTATCTCAGATTTCTCAAAGATACAGGTAGTCCTCGACTTAGGATCATTCCTTTAATGATGGTTTGAAGTTACAATCAATGTAATCAATGGACATGGAACTGTTCAATGCTACTATTACTTCCCATGTCTGCAACTACAAATTGATACTACATATTAGCAGAGTAGAAAGGCCAAGAGAGTTGGAAAAGAGAAGAACACAGAAGTTCATAATAGAGTGCATAATGATATTTTTAAAAATAGTTCCACCTCTCTATCTCATACATACATAAACACACATCATTTTATATTGGTTCTGGTGAAGGATATTCTTTTGAGTTCTTACAGTGCAGGTTACAGTAATTTATGCTTTTAAAGTAATATAACTGTACCAACATGAGTAATATTTCCATTGGGAAAGTCGGTAAAAAATATAGCTACATTTTTTATCTATTATGTAATAATTATACTAAGCCTTCCTTTTATATTCCCATGGTGATACATAATTAAAAAGTAGAAATTAATCATTTGGGGGCCACATCAGCTTTTATTGAAGGACCATTTTGTCCATTCACCCCCTTGCCCCTTCCTTTCTTTTTAAAGAAACTGCTAGCATATTACAAAACTAATTTTAAAAAATAAGATAAATTCTAAACTACTTTCTAATGAAGGTTATGATTTTAGAGGTCAGCTTGTGTTGAAACATGCAAAAGATTGGAATTTCTTTGGTCTAACAAGTTTATTATTTTATGAATGAGTGCTAAGACATCAACCCTTCAAGATTGTCCAGACCAGGAACACAGATTACACAGATTAAAGCAGTATTTCCAACATTTGTTTAATTTTTGCTAACTTTAAGCTATACTGTAGGATCTAGATTTGGAATAATTAAATTGTTGAGATGCACTTTTAATAAAGGGGCAGTGTATAAAATCATTATTATTGTTTTTTTTTAAAATGCTATCATGGCTAGAATATAAGGGCTAGGCAAAAGATCTAAGGTAAGAATAGGGAATCTGTGTCTTCCAGAGATTGTGGAACAAATGCTAAGTCTCCTCTCCATTGATTCTGCCATCTTTCATTTTTTTAAAAGAAAAATACATTCAATTATATACATAACCTTCTACAACCTACATTACAAACTTGATGACTGTAGCCACTAATCATGCACATAGTGACCCTTTCTTTAGCAGGAGCTAGGCTTTCCTTGCTTAATTTTAAAAATAAGAGAAACCCAATAGGCTGCAGAGCAAAATGCCAGCCTCAAGCATCTTCTGCAGTTTTCATAATGTTTTTGGAACATACACTGATTTGANAGAGAGAGAGAGAGAGAGAGAGAGAGAGAGAGAGAGAGAGAGAGAGAGAGAGAGAGAGAAATGTTATTGAATCTGAAATTTTTGAATGCACTGAGGATTGTAGGATTAAAGAAAAAAGAGAAGTGGAAAAGGATGAGCAATTTTAAGAAGTTTCTAGTAATAAAATGAGTTTCCCTTACTCCTAGTTCTGATGGGTTGCTGAAAGACCTATTTCAGTAATTGCTAGCCATCTAGCCACTTGAAAGGAGCTGTACTGTGCAGTGTAACAAGTGTATCAGTGAACATGCAGCTTCTGTTATAAGATATGAATGATTCATCAGATGCAAATTAAATTCTTTTTTACTGTTTAAAAAGGAAAAGAGAAAAGCTAAATCTAAAAAGACATACTTGGAAGTAGACTGTTGTAATAAAGACTGATTTGCTTCTTTCTGCATTTAACTGTACACTTCTTTTCCTTTTTATAATTTTCATCCAATCAACATATAAGCTTGAGACATATCTGGGAAACACAGAAACAGTACAGATGAACATAATAGAGTAATTCCAATTATGCCCTTCATGATGAATAAAGCTAATACTTTAAGTGTCTCAGTCATCCAGGTCATGGTTGTCCCAAAAGTGCTTTTTCAAGAGGCTACTGGACTTCCTTGTTTTTCTTTGAAGATGTTTTGCTTTTCATCCAAGAAGCTTCTTCAGCTCTGACTGAACATAGGAGAACAAGCCCATCAGGACAAGATTCAGCAGTCCGTCTGCATTTAAAAGACAAAAGCCACTCTTTTGAAGACAGCAAAGTCCACATTTTGGACAGAGAGGACTGCTGGTTTGAAAGAGGGGTCAAAGAGGCCATCTATGTCAAAATTGAACAGCCCTCTCTCAATAGAGGGGGATGGATATGACATCATCTATCTCCAGTCTACAACACAGTCCCTTCAGCAGTTCCAAGAAGGCTCCACATCCATTTGCACCACTCAGGTGACCTTGGGGACACAGATAAACCTCCAAGTGGCCTCAAATATTTTCTAAAAGAATGCAAATGACCAACTGTTTACAAGAAATATAAATCCTTCCATTCCCCACCATTCAGCCAGAGTTGAAGAAGCTTTTTGGATAAGAAGTGAAATGTCTTCAAAGAAAAACAAGAAAGTCCTGTTGCCTCTTGAAAAAGCATATTTGGGACTAGTACTTTAAATTTCAAACATATGGTATCAAGAGTATCCACTCTAAATTCATTGATGCCAATTAACTAAGCATCAATTAGGTTAGAAAAGTTCACTAGGAATGGGGCAGGCTACAAATATTGTGAAATGACTACATAAACAATGTAACAATTTGTCACCAGCTTCAGCTCCTAAGGGAATAGAAGGAGAACTCATCAAATTTACAGATGACACTAAACTGACAGGAATAGCCAACACTCCAGAAGACAAGCTCAGGATCCAAAAAGATCTTGACAAAGTTGAACAATGGGCTCTATCCAACAAAATGAATTTTAATGAGGAGAAAAGCAAAGTTTTACATTTAGGCAGCAAAAATCAAAGGTATAAGTACAGATTAGGTGAGACCTGGCTCAGAAACAGTAACTGTGAGAGGGACCTTGGAGTCCTAGTGGACAATCACTTGACTATGAGCCAGCAGTGTGCAACAGCAACCAAAAAAGCTAATTTATAATCCAGGTTGTATAAAAGAGGCATAGAATCAAGATCATGTGAAGTATTAGTACCAAATTATAATACCCTAGTAAGACCACACCTGGAATACTGCAACCAATTTTGGTCACCATACTACAAAAAGATGTTGAGACTTTGGAATAAGTTCAGAAAAGAGCAACTAAAATGATCAAAGGCTGGAGACTAAAACAAATGAAGAAAGGCTGCAGGACATGGGCGGCTAGTCTAAAGAAAAGAAGAAATGGGTGACATGATAGCAGTATTTCAGTATTTGTGGGGCTGCCACAAAGAAGAGGGCATAAAACTATTCTCCAAAGCACCAGAGGGCAGGACAAGAAACAATGGTTGGAAACTGACCAAAGAGAGAAACAACCTGGAATTAAGAAGAAAGTTCCTAACAAGGGAGGACAATTAACCAGTGGAACAGCTTGCCTTCAGAAATCATGGGCGCTCCATCACTGGAGGTTTTTAAGAAGAGACTGGACAGTCACTTGTCTGAGACAGTATAGGTTCTCCTGCTTGACTAGAAGGCCTCCAAGGTCCCTTTCAGCTCTATTCTATTCTAAATTCTACCATCATCGGCCATCTTCAGTCAGCCTCATCTTTCCCTTTCTTCTCCTTTTTGTGTAGCTCCAGTCCACTTTTCACAAGACCAGTTTTTCTCCTCTGCTCTGCTCTGTTTTAACTCAATTGACTGGCACAAGTTCTTATTTCAGGTACAATTTCTCAGTTTCCCATTCTCTCTACATTGCCTTAGTACCTATCTACGGTACATTAACTCTTCACATATTAGGGAGATCTTACCATTGTCTTTCTTCTCCCTGATGAGAAGCAGTGGTGAGCAAGTCAAAACCAAATGCTGATAATTTTTTCACCAACATCCTACACATGGAATCCAAGAGCAGACAGCTACAGATCAAGCAATTTGTTTCCAAAATCAGATATTTCCTTTACTAAAACATTGTAGGCATGTAATAGGGCAGCAGCCTTAATTTTAAAAGAAAATACTTGGTTCTATTATAAACTTTCTTTTTTGAACAACCAACCATTATTGAGTTCTTGGTGTTAAGCTTAGTCATTTTCTTGCAGAGCTTTCATTATCAAGCTAGGTAATATCAATGCAATGCAATGAAACATCCCCCAAAAATCCATTAAGCTTAGTGAAAACCAAAAACCTGACATTCAACCCTGAGCAATATACTATATATTCCCTACTATTGAAACAGCTCTTTGGTAAATACAGAAGAATGCAAGAAACTGCCTTAAAATAAATCAATAACATCGAACAGACCAGGAAACCTGGGTTGAATCTGTGCCAAAGTAGTTCATCAGTTCTATAGATCTGAGAATGGAATGAAGTTGATCATGACAAACATTTCATACGTGTTGATTTTCTGTGGAAAAATAATTGAAATCCCTTATTGGATTGGAACTTTCATCTATAATTGCATTTTGTGTTAAATGAAAAAAAAATACTTCTCAAGAAGTCATTCTTGTAATCTCCCTTACTCAGTTCTGATATGCTGACTAAAGAACTGTTTTTGAGAAGAAGCATTATTGTTGAATATTATCAGTAATTTTTAGCAGCACATTATAAATTGTCTAAGTGAAATATCAAATAAATGCATTTAATTGCCATTACCTCAGCATTGACAATGATAATGAAACTGTAGGGTAAAGTTACTCATTAATGCTATTTATGAATATTTTCTATCTTTTCTGGCTTCTAATTAAGACTACTATAACCCCAAAGCACCTGAGTGCTTTACTTGGTAACCGTAGGTTGTTATTTTTGAGGTTTTGTTTTGTTTCTCTTGAAATTAGTAGAACATTTTGTTCTACATTAGAAGCTTCTGAAAAGCATTCTCTTTAAAATGGATATTTATGTATGCAACAGTTGCTAATTTTGGTCCCTCAACATCAGTTCTGCACATGAAGCTGCACATTTTTAAAAGCCTAGTAAACAGTCCAAGACACAAACAACAGTGAACTTCTTCATGGCTCAGAAAACAATTAAAAACTCCAATGAGTAAGTTTTGCATCTGGCAGTGAAACAAAAAAGATCACCAATCTTGGTAGTAATCCTAGTAATTGTACTTAATTGATTTCATTTTTAATTTAAATAAAAAATGTTTTCATCTTGACCATTACTGTTCTCTCTTATTTTGGTCCTATCTCCTTTTGTGAGTGCAACCTCTAGCATATCACTCAAAGAACATAGGCAATCCCTATCTCCCCCTCAAAGTCACCTTGTAGGGGAGATGGGCAGCATAAAAAAATTGAATGAATGAATGAATGAATGAATAAAGCTGTGCAGATTATTTTTCCCAGGGATTGATTTGATTTCCCATACAAAGGCTGCTTGAAGTGATATTTGGCTATTTCATCAGCACCCAATTTGCCTTGTAATTTCTAGGTAAGGTTTTTTTGAGGGAGGGGGGAATCCATTTGAGTATTGCTGGCAATTGCCTGTAATGGTATGTGGGAAAGACCTGGGAGATTGGGTGAAAAGACCAGACCAAGGGAATTGTCAGGTAAGAGACATCATAGTCTGCCACTGGATAGTGGACAGGGCAGAAGACATGCAAGATTTTGTCAATGTAGCTTTACGATGAAGTAGAATTAGCTCATCTGGTTGTGATTCTCATCAGGTTTGCCCTGCTAGGGTGACACTCCCAGTTTTCTTGGCAAGAGTTCAGAAGTGGCTTGCCATTGCTTTCCATTAGCATGGTCACCCAGCTAGTTTTGTGCCAAAGGTGGGACTAGTCCCCTAGTTTCTAGCCTGATGCTTTAACCACTGCATCGAAGTGGCTAGATTATTAGAAACACCTTAATGTCATAAATAGCTTCCTATCATAAATGTTTAAAGAAGGACATTGTTAGATGAAATAAGTCTGCTTTGGATGCTTCAGAGATGGACAATTATATGGGTCAGTGGTGGCTTCACAGCTGCAGCTGGTCCCTGGGAGGAAGCAGATTATCTTGTACTGGTTATGTGGTCCAAGTTGCCTTGGTTAATGGAAGGATGATCTTTATCTAGGGATCAACAGAAAAAGTGTTGCATATTATAATAGTAGCAAGGTTGGTCTATGCCCAGAACTGGAAAAACAGAAATTCCCCGGTGGAGAGTGAACTAATTAAAAAAAAATTGATATGTGCAGAGATGGATAGACTAACATTAGAAATTAAAGACAATGATGAAACAGAGTATTATGAAGTTTGGGATAAGATGTACTATTGGTTAGTCTCGAGGAGAAAAAGTCAAAACAAAGAAAGCTCGTCTAGAAGAGAGAAAGTGTAGATTTTAAACCTCAAAGTGAGCATAAGATAGAGATCAGAAAGAATATGAAATAAGAATGGAAATGAAAGCTATGTTGCAAATAGACGTAAATATGTATGTAAATATATAAATATGTAAATAGTATAAAATGCAATATGTAAATGGTATAAAAGATCAATGAATAGGGAGATATATGGTATATGGTATAGTATGTATGGCAAAATAACAGCCAGAAAAGTCACACTGTGTTCAACCTGTTTTTAAATGTTAACTCAATAAAATTTTTAAAAAAGAAAAAGAGTCTGCCTGCCTGAAGACTGAAAGAAATATTGAAGGTTATAAGGAGAATAAGACACCCCATATCTGGAATATGCTACTTTTTGCTAGGATCAAAAGTTCATCTTGGGAAAAATAGACACAGAAGAAATGGAAAGAAGAAATTATCATCTTAGTAGAATGAACAGAATGTGAAGCCACTACTCAGAGAAGAACAATGAATGGTGTTGGTGTAAATTAGATTTACTTATATTTCCTCTTTTTTCTTATTTCATATATTTAATTTCTTCAACCTCCTATTTCTTCCTCTTTTTGATCTGCATAAAGTTGCTTCCCCCAAAGAAAATAGCATGATGTACTGTTTATTGGCTAGAATAGATGGATATAAAGGTTCATACGCAGAAATGCTGATAAATGCTAACTTAAAGACACCTTAAGTTACATTTATCAGAAAATAAGATGGAGAACAAGTGATGGCACTATGCATATCTACAGCTGCTGAAAATGCGCATCATAGCTGAAATGCAAAAACCCAAATGTCTTTCCTGGCCAATATTGTAACAATGATGTACTTAAAACTGCACAGTTATCTCTATAAAAGGGATAGTGTAGGAGGACATGACTCACTGCTTCTATATCTCACATCTCACAAAAACAGTGATGTTGGACAACTGAGAAGTTATGATTATCTGCCCATCAACAGTGCTGAAGGAGAGATGCTTTAGAGGGCCAACATGAAAGCTTGGAGTTGTTTCAATGCTGCCATATTATAAAGGTGTGCAGGCAGTTGTTAAACTTTCTAGAACACACTGCATACAAATAGTTGTGGGACAAACTTGTACCTGTTCATAAATCTATGTTGCGATTAAATTTGTAATAGTTATTTCAGTGTTATTAAACTACATGATAATCCTGTGGAGAGACAAACCATAGAACTAATACAATTTCTCCACGATCTCCTTCCAGTATTAATGAGGCCAAATCTATTGGTGAAAGAATGAGATTTGATTCTAGATTGAAAAAAAGAAAACCCTAGATTTCACCAAAAGTAGCCTTGTTTCTTTTTAAAAGTAGTGTCACCTCTACACTCCTGCCCTGTGAAATAGCATATCACCCAGATCTGTATGGCCCTAACTTTAATGACCTTTTCTAAAGCATTAAAAACTTGTCCTTTTCCCCAGGATTTGGGTTTTACAGCATTATAGTCGGTATGCATTATCCTGTGACTGACCTGTTTTTTTTTCTCTCCTTGCAGAGAAATTGGAGAGGAAAGGATTACAAGAGAGTAACCAGGCACACGATGGGGAATGCACATTGAAAGCAATGTGCTGAACTGGCAGCCATGAGCACATTATGCAAAGTCTGGTGCATTTCTCATTGTGTGTTTGCTTACTCTCTTGTAATCCCTTCTTTCCAATCTCTCTAAGAAGGGGGAGACAGAAAAAAAATCAAGTAATTTCTGTAGGCAAACTCCCCTGTGTATGATTCAGTTTTTCTCCCCCTATGCCCCCCATTGACCAGAGAGATTGGAAAGGAGGGGATTAAGCAGGCAGATAATGGGGCAATAACCAGGCAGGCAATGGGGAGTGTACCAGACTGTTTGTGTAACGCACAAGCTGTCAGTGCTACCACATTGCTTTTTACATTCTCTCTCCAATAAATGTAAATGCAAGCATTAATTCTCTTATTGCCAATTATCCTGAAGTTGTCAGTCCCAACTGTGTTCGCGAAACAAAAACTATAGATCTTTATATTGTGATATAATGGTTAATACAGAATTAGGCATTTTAGTCACTGAAGGGCTATAATCTGTTTTCTCCTGGTCTTGGTAGAATAATACTTGTGTAGAATAATTGTTCACATCTTCAATATTCCTTAACCTTGGGATAGTCTCATCATGATAAACAAATACTCCTCAAATATGGAAGGCTCTCAACTTTGGCATGAGTAGGTCACACATCCCAAGAGCATGATAAGATAAACTTGTCCTCACTTGAAAACAAGTGAGATGAAGCCATTGGAAAGAGGTACGATTAATTATGACCTGGAGTTTATTTAAGCTGGTTAGAAACCCCCATGAGATGGTACTTT
Organism: Protobothrops mucrosquamatus; assembly: GCF_001527695.2. Lineage (NCBI taxonomy): Eukaryota > Metazoa > Chordata > Lepidosauria > Squamata > Viperidae > Protobothrops > Protobothrops mucrosquamatus. Next base: position 220,899 of record NW_015386790.1, read on the forward strand.
GATGCAGACCCAGTCTGTTGTCTTTAAAGGGATGTACTTACCATCAAATGTGTGTCTAGCAGAAGGTTATAAAGTCTTTTTTTTCTTCCTACTTTTATTCTTTAGTGTTTCTGAATGCTATAATGCTATTTTTAGTGCTTCTGAATGTTATTCTGCTATTCTTTCATAGAATCTTGGAATAAAGCCTTAAGTACTCATTTTGATGTGATCACTACTTCTAGATCCAAAAATACTTGTAACCCAGCCAGGTTGGAGGACAAAGTAATACACTTGTTCAATAGGCTTCCCATTTATTGCCACCTAGAAAATATATTTTCCCCTAAACCTACAATTTTGGTCTTTTACTAACCAAACTTTACAATAAGTGCACACAGAGTTCTTCTGACATCAACTACTGTCTTAAAGAAGCTTGCATTTTTGTTCACATCTTGAGCAGACACAAAAAACATTCAAGGCCTAAAATTTAAACTATATAGAAATGCTTTTGCTACTCTTAAGGAAAAATATTTTAAAGCTTATTGACAGGGTACTACAGAAAATAGGCTTTTTAAGAAGTCTTTTTTCCCCTTGGATGTACTGACTCTCTATTCAGATGTATTTTGATGGGATATTTTCTGTCAGCAAAATATATAAATGTTGTTTTGAAAAAGGCAATTCAACTGGCAGTAATTTGAAGAAATTACCAGGAAGTAAAGTATGATTGTTATTGTCCACATACTGTATCTCTACTGTTGGATGAATTAAGATGTGATTTTCACTGCTTTTCAAGAAACTAAAAGAAACTTGTAATCTTTTCAAATCTTTCTACTTTTAATCCTGACAAAACAATTCTTCCCCATTGCTTCTAAGCAGTGGTAGGATTCAGATATGTGAACAACCGGTTCTCTGTGTGGGTGCTGCTTCCAGAAGTCCATTCTGGGCCTGGGCAACAAAGAATTAGCTACTGGTTCTGCCGAAGTGGTATGAACCAGTTGAATCCCACCACTGCTTCTAAGTGTTGTGAATGCATATTATGTGAGAAAGGATGCTTGATAAACCATTTATCAGATAGTAAATCTCTAGTTACTAGAAAGAGTACAGAGAAGAGTACAGAGTACAGAGAAAAGCAACAAAGATGATTAGGGGACTGGAGGCTAAAACATATAAGGAACGGTTGCTGGAATTGGGTATGTCTAGTTTAATGAAGAGTAGGACGAGGGGTGACAAGATAGCAGTGTTCCAATATCTCAGGGGTTGCCACAAAGAAGAGGGAGCCAAGCTATTCTCCAAAGCACCTGAAGGCAGGACAAGAAGCAATGGATGGAAACTGGAAGTTTTTAAGAAGAGACTGGACAACCATTTGTCTGAAATGGTATAGGGTTTCCTACCTGAGCAGAGGGTTGAACTAGAAGACTTCCAAGGTCCCTTCCAACTTTAATAATAATAATAATAATAATAATAATAATAATAATAATAATAATAATAATAATAATAATGACAACAACAACAACAACAACAATAACAATAACAATAACAACAACAACAACATTGACAAATTCGCCATTAGTCAATTGCAAAAGGCAGCCTTACTAGGAACTGCCTCCATCCTGCGACGATATCTGTAATAACATCAAACATCCACATCTGCCTATCCCAGGTCCTTGGTAAGGACTCGATAGGTAGACAAAATGCCAAATCCAGTCTGAACATCTGGCTGACTGTGCAATGATTAATAATAATAATAATAATAATAGTAGTAGTAGTAGTAGTAATAGTAGTAGTAGTAGTAGTAATATGCTGCCTATATTTACTCATGGAATAACTTAGATGAAACCCATCAAAAGAACTTCAAGGCAAGAATTCTTCCTTAAAAAACATTTTATTCAGGAAACAAAGTATCAGCACTACATAGTTGAACCCAAAACTAAATTCCCTTCCCCCGGATACAAAGTAATAAATTGCAATTTCAACCCCCAATAAGAGTCATAAATCACATTGTCCAATTAGCCTGAAACCGTGCTTTCTCTCCAGCTCCTCAGCCCGCCAAAATGTTATCAGTTTATCCTTGAGTTCCCACCGATTGGCATTATTATTATGGCTAGCTGAGCTCAAGCATTCATCCCAACCCCCTTTCTACACCGGATTTCTAAATAGAAGAAAAAGCATGTTAAAAGCAAAGCATAAATGGCTGCAATTTTCATTAGTTGTCAGAGTGTAATAATTCTGAGTTGCAGGTCTAAGTAGATTTTATAGTGGTAAACAGCCTCTGGTGGTCTGGAGAAAAAGCAATTCAGATCATGGCTTCATCTTTTGTGATTTAAACAGTGTGTAATAAGTAATATAGAGTAATTTTTAATTGCATATATTCTCTTCCACAACATATGGAAATAACACATTGTCAACACATTAAGTATTTGCACATCATTACATTAGCGGGTATTAGCATAAATATTATAATGTCTCAGTAACAGAAGAATGTTATGTGTAGCAGTAGAGACAAAGAATGATGATTCCATTTTTAACAGCAGCCTGTATCACACATGTCACTCATCACATGTGATTCTGCTTTAGATTATTGCCAATCAATAAATAACTCCAGATTCTTTTATTATGTTGACCAAGAAAATAATCTGTTAAAGAGTTCTGTCTTTTGAACTCTAATGCTCTGGCATCCTAAGTATTTGCATTCATATAGTTTTCTTTTTGAAAATGCATAATCCAGACCCCTACAATATATTTTCTGTAAACTGTGAAGGAACATTAGAATCAAAAAAGATATTTTGCAACTCTTTGAAAGTTTTACCAATATTAATAGCAGCACAAGATCTCCCCTTTTATTTATTTATTTATTTATATTTAAATTTATATGCTTGATTTAGAAATTCTCTTTTAATTTAACCTTGACTATGACTATGGCTATGATTTAGAGGGGACATGTTTAATTAATTCCCTTAGAACTATCATCACTGCACAGAGTGACTTAAGATTAAATATTTTGACTTTCAAGAGTTTTTAACTTCACAAGTCTTTTTAGGTAGTAAATGTAATTATAAAGCTGCAGTGTAAACTGGAACAAGTGAAAGAACAGTGGGTTTTTTTGTTTATAATACACTATTTCTCTGCTAACCTAATCATATGATTTTGGACAAATTACAATAAATAAGCAACTGGAATAAAATACTATGGCAATTAGGACAGAGATTCTGTTTCTAAATGATGTGGTCTCAGCCTAGTGTTTCTCCTGCAAAGCCTTGTGAAGGGCTGGCAGTTGCCAGCATGCTGAAGTCTGTGGAACGGTTTTCCAGGGGTGCTTCTGGTGCATGTACTGCAGCTCATGTTGGAAGCAACTGGCTGTTGTGAAATTTTGCGGATTGAGCTGAGAATAAACATAGGACCTGCAGGTAGGCTGGCTTTCCAGGAGTGCTTCTAGTACCAGTTACAGGGTACACGCTGTGCCTCCAGGAAACTTGTGTCCCTCCATTTCCTCCACTTCTGCTGTCACCCAAACAGTTGTTCTTACACAGTTTCTACCTTTGCCTGAGGAGCCACCATCAGCTCTCTCTCCCCCCCTCACCCAGTGACTGAGAGCACTATGCCTTGCTGCCCCGCTGGCTTCTCCTTAGTCAGGCCTGGCAAGTTCCCTTCAGCAGATGAAGGTCTACCACCATGGAAAATCTGATCGTTTTCCAAATTGCCGAAAACCCATATTAAGTTAGACAATGATGCAGAACAGTTGTTCAGAATTGCCAGAATATCATGTGCCCATAAAAATATTTATAGTCTTGACTCTGCCAGTGTAATACCACCGATATCATAAGATTGCCTAAAATAGTTAATGGTTCAAGTATTAAATCAAATACCAATTGAGAAAGTGGATAGTCCTCAGTAGTGCCACACCATACATTATTTGGTCCAGATATTAAATGATTTTATTACTCTTGCTATTGGTTGAAACTAATAAATAAGAATCCATTTCATAAAGGAAAATGGGAAGCCATATGGTACTTAAGTATAAGTTACTTTAAAAGATTAATCTGAGTTATATCTAAGGCTTACCAGCACTGAAAAATATTAACAAGGCAGGATCCAATTTATCTTTAGAGATCCAAAATAGCAATTAATAAATGTAAATTGCCTGATGCTTGTCCAGTTTTAATAAATCCAGACTGAAATGGGTGAATAATGCATGGTAAGACTCTATTCAATCACTGAGCCAACAAAGTGATTAATATCTTAGTATGCATATTAATTAATAAAATGGGACTATAACCTGTACAAGATTTATGATCTTTACTTGGTTTTAAAAGCAATATTAAATAAGTGTAATAAAAATATAAAGGAATTTACCAGGTTTAAATGATTCCTTATAAACCTGCAAGAAAATTAGAGTCAATAAATCTATAACTTTCAAATAATTCAGCTGGATGATTAGCCATCCAACTATGGGCTTACTCATTTTTCATTAACTGAATTTTTTCAAAGATGCTTCCAAGATATCCACAATTCTAGAATAATAATTGAATATTGTCTCACCTGCAAAATTGCCCATTTGCTATTTATACACCATACCATGTTTCTGTGAGTCTCAGCCCTTCACTTTTTATATTTAAGAAATTAAATTTTGTGGGTTTACTCATTTTAAATGATGTGCTAATAATTTCCCAGATTCCCATTACTTTAATTCTAATAGCTTCAAAGAGAATTCAATCTGAGCAGCATACAAATTACCAACAATAACAGCTAATATGAAATGCATTATAAATCTGGTTTGTATAGTTCTTTGCATATGCCAAAAACATTCTTAAATCATTTTTTTCTAATATTTAAAGAGTTTGGTTGTGTTTTTGCAGAAGAAGCAACAAAGCATATATATAAGATTTACATCCCATACAATTTAACACTGGTAGAAGTTTGACAGAGGTTTTTTTAAAAGTTATGTTTGTTGTTTAATATAATCAACAATTATGCCATATTAAAGAGGAAGGAGAAAAATAGGTCAATGTGGCTGTTCAAAAGGATGGCAGAATTAGGGAGAAAAGCTTCTTCTGGAAAATAAAATTCTTGATCTTGCCACAAAGATCAACTTTGCAGAAAGCAGCAAGCAAACAAAAAGATTTAATAGATATTTCTCTTCCATCACAAAGGGATTTCAAATTGCTATCCAAAGTAATAATGTTCTTATCCAATATATCACCCATTTCTTTATGAATAATAACTGTCTTTCCACATGTTTTGCTCTGATTTTGGCTTAATTAGATTGCACAAAGGTTACAATTTCACCATCATGTGGATTACAAACTGCTTCTTTGTAGAACCCACTTCAATATTTTTCAGAAGGAAAAATAGATTTTTCCAACTGGGTATCAAAAATGTCTGCTGCAGAAACATCATTTTTCTTTAGAAACTTAGCAGAGTGAACTAATTCTTCTATAGGGGATAAATTAACATATTTTACAGAATATGATATTTTTTGTTTTCTCTATAAAGAGAATCCAAAATACCTAAGTTTAAAACTATTCAACTACAAACTCATCAAAATTCAATCCAATTACAGTAAGAACATTCACAAGAAAAGAAGGAAAAGGTACAAAACAGATATCTAACTATGCCTCCATTTTACCAGGTGGTTTTTTTTGTGGCTAAGTTCAAATGTACTATCCAAATAACATCAGTTATACTTAAATACAACACAGCTCTTTAATATGGCAGTTGTCCAAATTTACTTTCCATCAGTTGATGCAGATGGGAAGTTGATGAGTTTTTCCGTCACGTTCAGTCTACAATCAACAGAATATACAAACAAGATGGACTGCTTGTGGTTGGAAAATGGAAGGCTAAAATTTGAAATAGCACAGAGGAAAATATAATTGGCTTATATGGCCCAAAAAGTAAAAATGAAGTAGGAGAATGACTTATACATTTCTGCCAATACAATGGTATTCTTAATGCCAACACATCTTCAAACCAAAATCTCCCTTATATAGAAGGACATTACCAAACGGAACATACAGAAATGAAACTAATTATATTATTGCTATAAGGAAGTGGAAGAACTCGGTTATAATAGCAAAGACATACCCAGGGACTAAATGGAACAGCTCATACTCTTAATCAAACTAAAGTAGAAGAACAAAGCCAATTAGTTTCTACTATACGATCTTATGCATATACATAGTATTTTCAAGATCAGTATCAATTTGAAGTCCTGCGCTTCGTTGACATGGAATCAGAGGAACTGTGGAAAGAAATCCAAGAAACTGTTAAGAATGAATGTGAAAAGAGACAGCCAAAGATCAAGTAACGGAAGAAAGCAAATTGGATGTCAAAACAAACAGTGGAAATTGCTAAGAGAAGAGGAGCCACAGCCAAGAAAGATATAAAAAAAAATTCTTAACCAAGAATTTCTGGTAGCTAATAGAAAGAGCAAGAAGCAATATTACAAATACAATTGCACAAAAGCAATAGAATCAATGTACACCATATATAGTTACAATCACAATAAAAATACTTATACAATTATAAAATCCTAAATCTATCTATCATTTAATTTTGCCCATAAGAATTAGAAAACAGCCAGTATGCCATTCTCAGCCTCACAATCATTTCCTCTAATTGGTCAATTTTATATAATAAAACCTCTTTCAAATCTTTTTTAAATGCATTCCTATAGTTCATGCCAAAGCTTGTGATGAATGCAAACACATCCAGTTATAGCCACAAATTTAGGTACTGTTGGTCAAATTGTACATTCCAATGAATCTCTAAATGAATAGAATATTATCTCTATCTAGTATAAACACCATTTTTTTGCTAACTTGAATGCATACTATTTAATGCAGTAGTTTGCAGATACAAAATATGAATTTTTGGGGGGGAAGAAAAAAAAGCTTTCTACTCTGTAGATTATATTTCTGTTCATTTGGGGATTCGCATAATGTGACCTGGGAAATGGAACGGAGTCTGGGTGGCATTATCAAGAGGAGCATTTTATTTTAAAAGGTATCTTTCATGCATTATTTTTGTCCATTTCTATTGCTGATATATTTTTAAAAGACTAGGACACTTGGGTAACAAATGGGTCAGAATATTGAAGGACTGGCTAAATCAGCTGTTGGTTGAAACATGTTTCATTAACTGAATGTACCATGGAAAAATGGTCCTTGAAGAGAAATAACATTTCTCAATTAGAGATGGCACCATATATATTTTCTTCTGAAAGTGTTCTCACCCACCAAAGTGAAATTTATTTTCTCTTGTACTGAAAAACCCAACAGTTCCAGTTATCTGGATGTTGCTAAGGAAAATATACTGGATATGTGGCTTTCACGCATTTCATTTTTGATAAGCTCTAAGGTACAAAACATGAAATTACAAAAATGCTTATTGATTTATATTATGTTAAATGTGTGCTATAAATATGGGAGAGGGGGGAGAACACTGAAGTGCTAAACCAGCTGTTGTATGTGAATGTACCATTTTTTCGCAGTCCATAGACTCAAATATCTCCAATAAATATCTTTTTTTTTTCCAAGTATAAATTTTTATTATTTTCATCATAAAAAAGAACACATCACAAGTACATCACAATGCTATAATAAAAGCCCCACCCCCCACCCCCCACCCCCCGGACTTCCCAAACCTAATCCCAGGATACTATTCAACTAAAAGTAAACTACTATTAATATCCCTAACTCCACAAAATATTATTCTACATAANCAGCAAGATGCGAAACCTTCAATCTCCAGTCCTCCATTGTAGGTAAAACTTTACTCTTCCAATTTTGAGCTATCAACAAACGGGCAGCAGTTAAGCAATACAACATCAAGTTCGTTTCTTTTACATCCAAATTTTGTGTGATACCTAGGAGAAACAGCTGAGGCAAAAAAAAAATTCTTCTTTTAAAAATTTGCTGTAAGTTCCACCACAATTTTATCCAAAAGGCCTTAATAACCTTGCAAGTCCACCACATATGAAAAAAGGTTGCATCTTTGTTTATCCAATAAATATCCATCAGAGGGCTTTATTCTTAGTCACGTCATAGAGATGCCCAGTTACTTTCTCTACTAGAGAAAAAGAGGTGGTCTTTTGAGAACAAAGCGCAGCTGCACTGAGAAGTAGGTGGGAGAGGGAGTCTAGACAATAATAGTGTTTTCCTATGTCCTCAGCAATCTGATTAAAGTGAAATATCCCCCCCTCCAGCATTCCAGATAAATGAACCAAACAAACTTTTGCTTCAGAGAATTGCAGATTATTATTAATATTATTGCAAAAGTAGCCAGGAACTACCCACTAGATTCTTGATCTGATATCCTATAATATTCTATTTTTTTCCAATGCAAATTACATATTAAGTATGTACTTCAGCCTTGACTTCTATTATTCGGAATGGGCAGGAAAAAATTACTTTTATTTACACTTTTCGGGGAGTCTAATATCACAATGCAATATCTCCCTTAGTGGGAGAAAACATTCACTGATAGCATCTTGTGATCTGTCTGAAACACAATATCTACTTTAAAGTGTATCTTTAAAAAAATCCCTAAAGTTTAAATTTTGTTTTTCTTGTGAAATTGACCTACTACCCAAAAGGGTTGAACTCTTTAGCCATACATCTCTAACCTTCATGGATAACTTGCAAAATTATTTCATTCCTGCTCTCTGTGATAGTTACCTTTTAAGTGCCAGAAAAGCAGCACAAGTTGTGACAGCCTTATTTCTCTGCACCAGAGCTAGGATGAGGATGCTTCCCCTGAAGGTAGATGGTGTCAGCAAGAACTATCAAGCTGTTACCCACGGGAGGAAAGAGGGCTTTGTTCTCAAAAGAAATCAGAATTTCTTGGAAAGAGGTTTGAAACCTCCAGACTACCACCCACGGGTTCAGTTGAGAGTCTGATACACAAAGAGAGACCCTATGTTTCTGTAATGGATTTTTTACACATCTGAACTATCAGCTGCTTTTTCAAAATATCAGGCAAGAGTCTGATAAAGCAATCCCTTAGTTTACAAAAGCTCCTACAAGGATAAACATGGCTTCAAAATGACACAGGAACCTTTGTTAGGATTCAAAGGTTTAATTACACTTGGGATAATCAGGTTATTTCTATGACATTTTTAGGATTATGTCCTGGAAAAAATAGTGAAGCTTGCTGACTTGGTTCTGTTAACAGAGAAAATTCACCTGCATGTTCCTTTAGACCAGTGGTTCTCAACCTTTTTAATGCCGCGACCCCAACTGGTCATAAGTCGAGGACTAAACCGGTCATAAGTCGAGGACTAAACCGGTCGTAAGTCGAGGACTAAACTGGTCGTAAGTCGAGGACTACCTAACCGGTCATAAGTCGAGGACTTTCCCTGCCCGGGAGCGCCGCACATGTGTGGTTCCACCCCCTGCGCCGGCCAAGGCATAGCTGGCAAGCGGCAGAGACGGAGCAGGCTGACCACCAGCTGGCCCAGCCCAAGGGAGGTAAGGCACCCGCCGGAAAAGGGGAAAAAATGGCGGACAAAAAAAATGGCGGACAGCCTTGCTTGGTGACCATGAAATGGTCGATCGACCCCAAATGGGGTCCTGACCCACAGGTTGAGAACCACTGCTTTAGACACATCCAATAAAGTTAAATACTTAAAAAGCAGTAATCATTGAAGACATAAACACTGATGATTTAGATTTATATTTAAAAGGAAAAAAGGTACATTGTTAATTACTGGGGTTTCGCTGAAGGAAATTGACTTTTTGATTTGCAAATACAGGATTGTACTAGGAATGAAGGCAATTCCAAGAGATACTTGGACTATTTATGCACAAGTAAGCAAGATGTTCTCATTTTTAAAAGACACTGGACTAGAATAATAAACACTTCCTACCGTACTATAATGTAGCCTCTTCAATGAATTATTCATATTGGTTTGGGATTTTGGAATATGAATCTTCATAGCCAAAACTGGATAAAAATATCTAAAAGTGGAGCTATTATGGGCAAATTTTATCATGAACTCATGCTGCCTTGTGCCAATACTGTGGTTTTAAATCAATGTCCTATATTATGTGCTGTAATGAAGTTTAAACTGAGTACTAATAACAAGTAATTGGCCATGAACACCAGCATTAATTAGTACATGAAGAGCAGGATTAATTAGTATCTTGTCATGTCACATCATGCACCAAAGGAGAAGCAGCTGATATCCAAGTGAGCCCTATTAATGAAGGATATTGATATAACTTCAAAGATCCTAAAATGATTCATATTCAGGACTGCCAGATCACTAAGAGGTGATGTTCAGTGATAGGGAAGTTTAATTATAGCTGAGAATATTTTCTATAGCTGAGGGAATATGTTACCCTTCAGGAGTTGCAGCTAACTTTGCTTCTCATATTTTGAAGTGCATTTTGTGTCAGTATCACAAGAGAGGTCATAAAAGCTTTATATAACATTCCAGATACAGTAGCAACATAGTTCCATACACATTCTTTCAGCAGCAATAAATGCACATTCTACCCTGTTAACAGAGCTTGCCTGCTGCTAAGTGCTTTGGGAGTTTATTACTTATTTATTTTGTCCATTTATATGCCACTTACTGTGTATATATATATATCAAAGCACAATTATCTCGCTGTACACTGAAGTATATCTAGAGATGGGCTTCCTTCTTGGGAAAATGGGGAAAGAATGGAGAAGAATGACAGGATTTTCCCACAGCTAATTGGTTTATTACAAATCATAAGCATTTTCATGTTGAAGACATACAGGAGATCAAAAATGGAAACAGAAACAAAAGAGTAAAACATATATACAAATAAATAATCAGTTTGGAACCAAATTTAACCTTCTACATAGTTTGTGGCTACATTTTCATATCAGAAATTTAGCTACTGCTTTTGAATATCCTTTTCACTGTCCAGTGGATGTTTTCAATATTATTTCAAAGAACTGCCAGGTTTTTTTGCTATAATCAGAGCTATGAAGCTGGCATATTTATTCTTGCAAAAGTTACAAAAGAAAAACATGCACATTAATTACTGCATTCTAGCTCTTTACAAGAGCAGATGTTCTGTTCAGGGTAGATCTACCATGCCTGCAGATGGCAGAATATTATATCAGGACCTAGTGAAAAGACCTTATAATTGTGTACTGTATAAAGTGATTTTTTCAAATAGCTAGAACATCCATCATAGATCATAAATAATTGAACTCTGTTGATCTCCAACAGATCTTCACTTCTACAAAGGCTCAAGCAAAACATCCTCTTAAAATTGTACTGTAAAGCAACATGGTCCTCTAAGATCCTACTTGGCCTGCTCTACAGCTTTCTCTTGCTCTTGCAACTGCTAGAAATATTTTTTGTCAATATATACGAAACTCCTTTCTACTTTTCACAAGTATTGGTCAAGACCCAACAAGTATTGTTCAGACCCAACCTAGAATTGAGCAACATAGATATCTTGGCAATAAATAAATATGTTGTTTCTATTGCTTCTTCCCTTTGATGGGCAAAGTGCTTCGCTGAGATGAATTAAAGCTGTTTTGCACAGGTGTAATAATCCCAAACAAACTGAGATTAAACTGGCTGCATCACCATCACATAGAAAAAAAAATCAAATACCCATGGCAAAGTATCATTTATTCATGCATTCCTGAGCACATTTTCTTGAAAATCATTCAAACAGTTATTACTAACCTCAGGCAGGACTTCTTAGAATCAAAAAACAGTCTTGCATGTAATCTAAGCTCTCCAAAGTGTATCTGAACTTCTGGATGATCGCTGTCATAGCTCATTTAAAGGCCCACAGAAAAATATTTAGCTTGCTAAAGTTATGACATCCCCACCTTCCTAAAATGAGACACACATGCAGTAGAAAAGAAAAGTATGGTTATTAAAATGTACACTAGCTACAGAATTTGATTTGTAAAACAACAGCAATATTATTAGTGATCCGCCAAGTCTTCCAGCATTTTTCAAGTGGTCTGTGAAATAAAACTGAGCTGAGTTATTTTCTCAAATAACTATATGACATTATCCATTACTTTCCAAGGGACTCAGTGAGCCATATTCACATAAGACAATTCTCAACTTTATAATCTATCAGTTTGCTTTAAAAGACTAATAATGTCTGTGATGGAAGAAAATATGTTCATTAACCTTTCATATCATTAAAATTAAATCCTAGGAAAGAAAAATAATATAAAAAACCAGCCATTATTTCATAGTTGTTGGGACCGAGTGTTATTAAATAGGATGAATGTCTAATTTCTATCTGGTCCTTTCTGCCTGGCAATCTGTAGAAAGTATCAAACAGGCCACAATATATTGTATATATCAGGATTCTCTGATGTGAAGAAAATCCAGAACTACAGTCTCATCCTGACTAGAAAGGGAAAGATGGAAAACTCAAATATGAGTATATTTAGATGAATTTCTGAACACAAGGACTATATCAAATTGAAGCTTCCAGTAAAATGTCTACTAATTTGGGAGAGAAGGTAATTAGGTGAAGTGTGGAACTATTTAATATTAATAATTCTGGTTATCAAAAGATTGTGATTGCTCAAATTGTACCTGTTTATATATCTTGCTTGCTTCTTTGCATAAACAGAAAAAAATCCCTCTTCTGATTGTCTATTGGACACTGTGATATTCACATTTTATTGATTATATTGCCAGCAGTGACAAAAATGAGTCTACAAGTGGGCTTATAGGAAGAAAAGTATAAAACAGTGAAGAATAATCAGGCACACTAAGAGACACCACACCAAAGTGGCCGAAAATGCAGAGCCAGAAGTAAGTAATGAACTATAACAATAGCAATAGCACTTAAGAGTTATATACCACTTCATAGTGCTTTATAGCCCTCTCTAAATGGTTTACAGAGAGAGCATATTGTCCGTAACAATCTGGATCCTCAATTTGGATCCACTGATCTTGGAAGGATGAAAGGCTGAGTCAACCTTGAGCCAATCAGGCTCGAATTCCTGGCAGTGGGCAGAGTTAGCCTGCAATACTGCATTCTAACCACTGTGCCACCACGGCTCTTGCATTCACTATGAAATGTGAGTATAGAAGGAAACACTAATAAAAATTAATTTGAAATTATATAAGCACAAAATAAACACTGAAATTGACTTTGTATGTTGCGTTGTTAATCCTGGAGTTTTCACTGATGTTGCATGTAGATGAATACAACTAATCAGTTCACCCATTGATTAAAGTGAATGGTAAGTCTTCAACTGTTGCCTCATTGTGGCCAAGGAGAGTGATCATGGAAGGAATCAGCAAAAGACAATAGGAGCATATGCTATAAGTTTCAGTAAGGTAGTCCTAGCTGCCCAGCTAAAGCAAACAGCTACCTATATTGAACAGCAGTGATATAGAAAGATGATTTGAGGCAGATTATCACTTTCATGATAATGACATGTGAAGTGCCCAAATCTCAATCATGTCACCTCAGGGGAGGCTACCAGCATCATAAGTGTGAGGACCCAGTCATAAAGTTACTTTTCCAGTGATCTAGTAATTTTGAAGAGTTGCTAAACAGGGCAGCCATTAAGCAAGTTGTATCAGTAGTATAGCAATATCTATGAAGACATTGGAGATAGAAATAGAAAAAACAAAGTCTTCTAAAGTATCTCCAAACTCATTGGAAAATTCTACATTCTATTTAGTAAGTTAAACTATGCCAGTGGATAATAACTGATTCAAATAAGTTGAGACAAAGAAAAGAGAAGTATAATCAAATTTTGTATAGTAGCCATATCACATCCAAGACATCTAAGAAGATATTCCCTATTTATAAGAACTTCCAGTATTAGAAAGTGAAATTAGACTAGCACTCTGATCAAGAAATAGATGGAATATCTACAACAATAGAAGAAAAATAAATATAGGTTTTAACCAAATAATACTAGTAATGGAGAATGACACAGTGGCCAGCAGCTTAGTACAAGTCAGTTACATATCAATACCAAAGAAAGGAGATTTAATAGTGTTGAAAGTATTGTGCAATATCCTTAATTTCACCTTCTATGAAAATAATTGTTAGGTTACTCCAAAACAGGTTCACCATTAAAGCTGACATCAGTCAGAGCATAGAAAAACTCAAAAAAGTAGTGCAAGATCGGAAGATGTGGAGAAACCTGGTCCGTAGAATTGCCAAGAGTCGGACAGAACTGAATGGATAATATCACCATTATCATTATCATTATCAATACAGGTTAGAGCAGGGGTCCCCAACCCCCAGTCCATGGAGTGTCACCAGTCCATGGCATGTCCGCATCCAGGCCATGCAAACAAGCAAAGCCCCATCTGCAGAATGCAGGCAGAATGCAAAACCATGCCCCCTCCCATCCGTGGAAAAACCTTTCTTCCTGGAACCGGTCCCTGGTGTCCAAACGATTGGAGGCCACTGGGTTAGAGCCATAAGTACAAAAGGAGATGCCAGGTATTTAAATTGGTTTAGAAATGCTGAGGAACAAGAAACATTATTGTCCCAAAGGTGCTTTTTCAAGAGGCAACTGGACTTTCTTAGATGAGAAGTGAAACATCTTCAAAGAAAATCAAGAAAATCCAGTTGCCTCTTGAAAAAAACACCTTTGGGACAACCATGACTTAGATGACTGAGAATCTCCATAGGAGAAACATTATTGTTGATGCACACTGGATATTTGACAAAGCCAATGAATGTTTAAAAAGTCAATATATTTTATTGGTTGTAGAAAATATTTTGATTGTATCAACCACATCAGAATGTGGAATATCCTTAGAAAAATGGGAATCCAAAACATCTCATTGTCCTATATGCAGGACTATGTGTATAATGCAGGTAGAACATGACAAAAGAGATTAGCTCCAGGTTGGCAAGGAATGAGATGTACTCTACCTTTGTTCACAACATATATCTTGATATATATTGAAGAAGACTGAGGTGAAAGATGACGGGTTTTTTGGAGCAAGAATCATCAATAACATGCACTGTGTCAATGACATCGTTCTAGTAATTGAAAATGTAAATGATCTGCAACCACTAGTGGTAAAAATCAACAATCATAATGAAAACAGGGACTTTGATTAAATATAAAGATCAATTGGATTTATTTATTTACACACATATACATCTTTTAAGCAATTGTGAATTATTCTCAGCAAGGTATATCCCAATATTTGTACATTAATTAAAATAAAAATACAATAACACCCAAACAAATCAATAACATCATGTATCAAACAAGTATAGGATAATTTTGTAAAAAAAAAAAGAATTCCAATAAGAATGAATGCCACAGGGTAGATAAATGTCTCATCTGCCAGTCAATTTCCTAGTGCAAATGATGACATCCATACCTCCATTTATATTAACCAGAAAACATCCATTTCAAAATTGTGTTTATTGTATACTGCAGTTGTGCTTTGAATAACAGAATGCAGCTGCACAGATAAACGTTTGTAAAATTAAGAGATATATGTGCATCCTCTAATGCATGTGTAAAAAGCCGAGAAAGGCCTGTTTCTAGGGGAAACTGTACTGGCATTTACTATTATGTGATGCTAAAAGAATAGAAAACAGAAAATCCAGAAAACTGAAATGTATTAAAGCAAATATAGAGCAATAGTAAATGAATTACCTTTCCCCTTCATTTAAGTATCTTCTTAACAGAACTGGACAGCAACACTATATTGTTTGATACAGCAAATAAATAGCTAAGGATAAACTTGACAAAAAATAATCTATTTCTCTATGAGTTAGTCTTTCATGAAGCAAATAGGTTGAACAACACTACCTATATGAGACTGTCAGCTGCTGCCTTCAAAAGCTAAACTTAGATATTTTACATTTGCAAACAGTATTCTGAGTGTTTCATTAAATTCAATCTGCTTTATAAGACATTATGGTGTCCTGCAAAGCATATGTATTTTTTAGCTAATCTATGTATTTTGTTGGGATGTTGATTTAAACGTTTCTCTTGTAAATCGCTCTAAATTCCTGAAGGAAAGGTAGGATATGCTATTTATTTACAAGGTTTAGAAACTGCTCCAATCATAATTGAATCTGAGAAGTATACCTCTTCCATATAACAAAATACAACCAACATATCAATCAAATTTGATAGAAATCCAATAAATAGGAAATCAAGTTTGACCTTTGTTTAATATTAATATACATGAAATATTAGTTTAATTAATAGTTATTAAGAATTATGGTTTGAACACTTAACAGAAGTTGACATTGGGTTCCAATGGAATAACAGAATAACAGAGTTGGAAGGGACATTGGACGTCTTCTAGTCCAACTCTCTACTCAAGCAGGAAACCCTATACCATTTCAGACAAATGGTTATCCAATATCTTCTTAACAACCTCCAGTGTTGGAGCACCCAGAACTTCTGGAGGAAAGTCGTTCCACTGATTAATTGTTCGGTTAGGAAATTTCTCCTTAGTTCTAGATTGGTTCTCTCCTTGATTAGTTTCCATCCATTGCTTCTTGTCTTGCCTTCTAGTGCTTTGGAGAATAAGTTGACCCTCTCTTCTTTGTGGCAGCCCCTTAAGATATTGGAACACTACTATCATGTCACCCCTACTCCTTTTCATTAAACTAGACATACCCAATTCCTGCAAACATTCTTCATATGTTTTAGGTCCCCTAATCATCTTTGTTGCTCTTGTTTGCCTTCTTTCCAGAGTCTCAACATCTTCTTAATACTGGATGCAATATTCCAAGTGAGGTCTTACCAAGGAAGCAGCATTCATTTGTGGATTGGATATTTTTTTGTCTCTTGTATTTCACATAGACAATATGTAACAGCATTTCTAGCATACACAGCAGAGCAATTCAATGCATCTTTTTTCAAAAGGTAAAATGCATAGTACTTAATGGGATTGCAGCCAAAGGCAGATGGTAATATCAAAAGACAGAATCATGGGCTTTTGTTCCTTGGGAACACTTTTGTTTTTCAGATTATAAAATACACACTTCTTTATTGCCAACCATTAACCAATTTTAAGAGCTGTCCTACGAACATGACTTTTAAGAAATTGATTTTTTCTTTACACAGAGAGCCAAACGTTGCCAAGGCTGGAGTAGCATTGCTTTAACTGAATGAGTAAACAAATCATCATGGCATGTAGTAGTCTCTATTAGCCTTCAATAAAATACATTTGACTATAGTTTTTCAAATTAAGTGTTCACAAATAATGCTTTTATGGTCAAATGCTCAAAACACTGTTTGAATTTGAATATTTCATTTGAACTAGCCTATTTTACTGATGTCCTCACAACTATCACTTTATTCATCTTAGTTTAAAAATAATTAAGGGCAAATTGTGACTGATGTATACATGAACAAACTGGGCTGTCACCACAATATAAACAATATAATACAATTGTCTTGCTGATGGGTCTGAAGCTGAAGCATACAAAAGAATATCATCTCAAAAGTGATAAAATGGTGCTTACAATTAGAAGGATATTAAAACATAAGTTTGATTCTTAGTAAATCATGTACACATGATTTACCACAACATAGCAATGATGTTCCATTGCATTCTTTGGAGAAGTTTTTTTTTTCTACTTTTCAGTCCAGACTATAATTTTGGGATATCCCATTCAAATGCTCATATCTTGCTTAGCTTTTATACATATTGTTCAGTGCACTTACATTTAATGTGCAGATTTTAATTATATAAATAGTACAATATACGATACTAAGAGTTGGTAATTATTGGGAGTCCAGTGGGTATAAACAGGAAATTTAATCATTTCTTTCCCGGGAAAAAATCTAAATTGTCACTAATAAGGATTCTCCTAGAAAGCAAAAGGATTCTAAAGAACAAAAAACATTTTTTACTTCATGGCTACTAGAGTTTAAATTTTCTCTTGCCATTCTGATCATTATTACTTTATCTTTCCAGTGGATGTTATCTGCATATTTTAAAAAACATGTTCCTTGCAAATACACATTTAATGCAGTTTGTAATAAGATCCTGACATTATGTGTTTTCTGAGGTTTATGAAATAATTCAAACACATGTGCATATGCAAGATATATTTTGCTTCCTCTGTTATAGGAAGAAGTATAATATCTAACAATTAGAATGTCTTTTGACTAAGTATATCTAGTTCAAACTCTTGTGCATGACAACCAAGCCTTAGGTTAGTGGGACCAATTAATTTAGAATAACCAGGTAAGATACTTTAAATAACAAGACTGCTCTAGGGTATTTATTTTATGCCCTCAATTTTTGTAGACTGAAGCATATGATTAAACTGAGAGTGCATTAACAGCAAGGTAAAAATAAAATCAAATAGTATCAGCAGACAGAAAAATGTAAAAGTTTTATAGAAATATATTTTGACATCTAGAGTAAATTGAAGCTGGGAATTGAGCACCAGTGTTTTCTCAAGTTTGCATTTAACTCTTTTTGAAATGCATATACCCCATTTAAAAATAAAAAGAAACATAGATTATACTTGGAACCAATAGCTATTCATTTTTGCACAGGTGCCAATTATTTCAACAGTGTTTGTACTGGAGATCTTCCTAACAGATTGTGTTCAATTACTATTTTTTGTTTTTAAAAATAAGCAGGGATCTGGCCTGTTCTATTTAAACACAACAGAATAAATTATGTGTTTGGATAGTGACACATAATATTCTTGAGCTGTCACTCAACTAGCAGGATCTCTTGAACCTATGGTGTCTGTTTTTCCTTCCTTCCTTCCTTTCTCCTGCTGACTGCAGCATTAAGTGTTAATGAACTGCAAACATGCAGGAGCTTAAACAAAGACAAAAATCTTTCAGCCAGCCGTTTGTTTTCTTTACAATTCTAAAGGGCATAAATACAGTTTAATATCTGTGAGACATCTAAAAAAACCTGAAGTATAACGACGATTATTGAACTTGAGTTTAGAAGACACATAGTTATATTGGATCATCAGCACACATATCTAAAAATATTAATGAAAGTTAGAATTAAATTGGACAAAATGTTGTAGGAAAAAGTAGTAGTAGTAGTAGTAGTAGTAATAGTAATAATAATAATAATAATAATAATAATAATAATAATAATAATAATAATAATAATAATAATAATAATAATAATAATAATAATAATAATAATAATATTAATGTTGGAAGGGACCTTGGAGGTCATCAAGTCCAATCCCCTGCTCAGGCAGGTAACCCTATACCATTTCGGACAAATGGCTGTCCAGTTTCTTCTTAAAAACTTCCAGTGTTGGAGCATTCACCACTTCTGGAGGCAGGTTGTTCCACTGGTTAATTGTTCTGTCAGGAAGTTTCTCCTTAGTTCTAGGTTGTTTCTCTCCTTGGTTAGTTTCCATCTGTTGCTTCTTGTCCTGCCTTCAGGCGCCTTGGAGAATAGCTTGACTCCCTCTTCTTTGTGGCAGCCCCTGAGATATTGGAACACTGCTATCATGTTTCCCCTCGTCCTTCTCTTCGTTAAACTAGACATACCTAATTCCAGCAACCGTTCCTCATATGTTTTAGCCTCCAGTCCCCTAATCATCTTTGTTGCTCTTCTCTGTACTCTTTCTAGAGTCTCAGCATCTTTTTTATATCGTGGTGACCAAAACTGGATGCAGTACTCCAAGTGTGGCCTTACCAAGGCATTGTAGAGTGGTATTAATACTTCGCGTGATCTTGACTCTATCCCTCTGTTAATGCAGCCCAGCACTGTGTTGGTTTTTTTGGCAGCTGCAGCACACTGCTGGCTCATATTTAGGTGATTGTCCACTAGGACTCCGAGGTCCCTCTCACAGTTACTACTATTGAGCAAGGTACCCCCTATACTGTACACAGTTACTACTATTGAGCAAGGTACCCCCTATACTGTACACATTTGGTTTTTCTTGCCTAAATGTAGAATGTAGAATCTTACTTTTTTCACTATTGAATTTAATTTTGTTAGATAGCGCCCAGTGTTCAAGTGTGTCACATTGTAGACTCTTATTGTTATATCTCTTGTAACAATTGCAAGCTGTTTTCTTACTTACTGTTTATCTCAATAGATAAAGGTCTATAACAATCTTTTCTTTGACAACATTACATAATCAGTACCAAAATCTATCCCAGGACCCAGACTTCCTAGGTTAAATAGAATCTGACTGTTTGATGGAATACAATTGAGTTCTCCATGCAATTTGCATTGTTAATTAATTATTTCAACTATGTTCAGCAAACCGCTTTCCAATCTCTGTTTCAATTTTCCATGTCTCTCCAGAAAGACTGTGTGGGAGGCAATGCCACATTCTCTTCAATACACTATGCAATACATGGATAAGCTTGTGCATTTTGAAGCCTGGGTTGGCTTTCGTATCTAGTCATGTATAATGGGCAACTTTGGAATACTAATTCAGATTCAAGCACTGCCTTCTCATGATTTGAAATCCTGGCTTATAGAAAATGCATCAATTAGCTTAGATGGCATAGTAAAACAAACTGGTTTAACAAAACTGCAAGTCTTCAATTAAGGAAGTAAAAAGAAAATGGAGTTGTGGGCACATGTAACAATTATATATTACTTTAACATGTATTTGTTGCCACGGTGTTCTGACCCAGGTCACGCAGATGCATCACCTGGGTCCACTAGCTGGGTCCACTAGTCACCCGAACAAACCCCCAAAACAGGAAGAAAGTCTAAGTCCACAAACCAGGTGCAGAGTTTGCAAAACAACGTCTGAAGCCACAATCCAGAGTCAAAATCCACAAAGCAAAGTATGCAAATCCAAAGACTGAAACACCAGTCAAAGCCCACAAGTCAAGTTTTCCAAAAGTCAGAGGAGTGTGTGCCAAGACAAACTGTTGTTCCTGATGAACACACCCTCTCCCAGCCCTAACCCTAACCCTCTGGTTAAATCACCCAGAGCCTTGTGAGGGGAGAGGCACAGAGTCTCCTTGTGAGCAGCCTCACAGACCTCCTCTGAGCTTCTCTCCGTGCCCATGGATCGGATGGGGGAGGCAGCTGTTCCTTGTCAGACGGGATCTGTTGTCTCTCATTGCCACTGTCCATCTGTAGCCAATCCTCTCTGTCCAGTCAACTACTTTCCCCAATGTTGGAAGATCCTGGGACAGCATCATCGTCAGCTCCTGGACTCTCCAGATGTTCCATCCCCGTTGGATGATCCCGGTTCTGATTCCAACTTCTCTTTTGAACATGGATCCAATGAAGCCATGATGCTTGGTTTCTGGCCACAATGCAATGTGTATATTCAAGGTCATCATTTTTATGATCCTACGTAACACTGGATCTGGTTATCTTAGGGATAGCCTTTGCTTGTATTCCTCTGTTCAGCCAATGAAGTCAAATAGAGTTAATTCTTTCCAGGTTCTGTATCTATGGGAGTCTCGCCTGACAAAGCTTCAGAAATAAGCATTTTCAGTAGCTGTCCTCCGTCTTTGGAATCCACTGCCAGGAGAGACCTGATCAACTTCACCTACTTTGGGCTTCAGGAAAATGTTGAAAACCTGGCAAAGGAGATTTCTATAACTGAAGGTAAAGTTCATAGCTGCCTGACATTTGCATTTTTCAATTTAACATGTTTATTTTTCTTTATACTTAGTGTTTTGGATGTCTTTGTTTTATTATGATAGCGAGCCACCTTGAAACTTTTGGGGAATAGGTAATATACAAAAAGAAAGTAAAATAAAAATATGAAATAAGTACAGGTTTCCAGGTCCAAGCCTGGTTCTGACATATGAAATTCTTTATAGCCTTGGTCTCTTTACATAACATCTCTTCCAAAGTGATTCCAGTGTCATGAGAGAGGTCAGGGGAATGTGGACCAGGATGGCTCCAATGCTGTGGAATGTTACAATTCCAGAGGTTTAACCACTGCCTTCTTTATTTGCTTTCCAAAAGGCTATCAAAATTGTACATTTGTGGGGGGAATATATTGTTTCGGTTTCATAAAAGGTGTGGGTTGTCAAACATGACATTTTGCACTGCTTTATTTATAGCTCATTGGACATCATGTTGTATGCTATTTTTTTTTTGTTTTATTGGATTTTTATTGGGATTAGGTTTAAGTACTGCAAACCTCTGGAATCCTGAACTCCCACAGAGTACAGGCTCCCACAGAGCAAAACCTGGCAGGATAGTGATGATCCTATAATTCTTTTTTAAAAAAACCTTCTCTGATTGTAGAATTGGATAGAAAGTTTAACTTGATTTAAAATATTTATAACTATAAGTTTTAGTAAAACCCATAGTTTAACTCTGTATGTATCCCTTTCTATAGGCAAGGGGTTCAACTTAATACCATTTAGAATAACATAATATTAATGATACACTGCAATGCTAATATATACCATCTTTTTCTTAGCTGACATCCCCCATATGTGCTGGGACTTCAACTTCCAAACTTCTTAGACATAGTAGCCACTAATCACACTGTCTGGGATACACAGTCCCAGCACATCTGCAGTATGCTGATTGGAGAAGACTGCTATATGCTGTCATAAAGGAACAAACTCAATGAATACAAACTCAATTTACACCTGAATAAACATGCATAGAACTAATTAAATATTTCAACTTCCTTGGCTTCTATCTACTCCCCTACCACTTCTGTGGAGGGATGGAGAATTTCTATTTCCAGTTTGGTAGTCTATTCCCTGCTGCATTTAACATGCAAAGATAAAGTTTTCTGAAAAGTTAAAAGATCTATTCACAATGGCTCCCAGCTGAAATTAGTTAAAAGAAAATTGTAGATAGAACTGCCATTTTTTCACTAATTCACGCTTTTTGTGAGCAAAAGGTCTTGCCTCTACGACAGAACCCTACAGAGAAAATTAATGAGCCCTTAGCAGTCACTGAGTGTAAATGGTAGTATTTTTCAGCTGTTCATCTTTGTTATAGAGGACTGAAAAAAAGGAAACTTTAGAAATGATGCTCATATAATTTAAGGATAATTTGGCCAAGAAAGTCTAAAAAGATGAGGAAATCTTGGAATTATGATATATAAATCACTTCGATGTTTCCAGATTTCAGACTATAGATATAACTTTTCAATTCTAATGAGTTTGCAATTATTTTTTCCTGCCAATATTGAACTCAGGAATCCAATTATGCAGTAAAGTTCAGACAATTAAACAGTAAATACCAATGAAAAAACAACACTCCCACCAACAGTGACAGGACAAGCCATAGTATAGAAACAGAGAGCAAGCCCCACTCTTTTAGTACTGGTACTGTAGATGTTACCTTGCTGGGTATGAACTGTCTGCAGGAAAATAACCAATCTCAGAGAATACCAAGGACTTCTCATTTTTACCCTGAGCTACATATATTCTCTTCTATTGAAAGAACAGCTATATCAAGCTCTGTAAAAGCTTTAAAATAAAAATCTGAACCCCTTGGAGAAGAGACACAACTTAGAATCCTTTTTTGCAGAATTTCTGGAAGCTCAAGGAGAAATTTCAGCCCATTGTCACTGTATTGGTTTGGTACTTAAAAATAAAGCACACACCCCCTAAGCAAAAACGGGAACTCCACTGAAAGCCTACATAAGTGATGACCCAGACAAGTTGTACTATTCACCATTAGCAGTCTCCAACTTCCCACTTTATAAGCCCATAAGGGAAAAGCAGATTATGAGGTAGTTAATTTTAAGTTACTACAGATGTCCTTTCAATTATGCGACAATCTCTCCATCGTCCTTCTTTCTACATCACTAATTGGAGACTATTACTGCATGTTAGGAATACTTTTCCATTCCATTTAAGCCAACCTTTGTAAACCGTCTGACCTAGTTTTAAGCCCGTCCTTTAACTCAAGACAATTGCATTTTATATAGTTCTCTATAAGCTCTTATATAACTAAAACAGCATTCTTGAAACAGAAGTTACATTTCCTATATGCAACATAATGAATAGATCACAACTTTTTGATAGAAGGCAAAACATCTGTTATACATGAAGCTTTTGAAGTTCTTATTATAGTTCAAAAACACCATTTTACAATCCCCTCTAAAAGTTTTTTTTTATAATAATCTGGAAATTTATTTGATAAGATTACTCTGTATGTTAGATCAGCCAAACCCAGTGCTGGGATTCCAATATGTGAACAACCAGTTCTCTGTGTGGATGCCACTTCTGGAAGTCCATTCTGGGCCTGGGCAACAAAAAATTAGCTACCGGTTCTGCCGAAGTAATACGAACCGGCTGAATCTCACCATTGGCCAAACCCAACTTTTAATGTTATCTAGTTGATCTGGATAACAGGTCCCCAAAATTCCCACCAGTATGGCTGATGCTCACTGGGAATTCTGGGAACTGTAGTCCAACACATCAGGAGAGGACTAAGCTGGGAGAACTGTGTTAAATGAACTTTTTTTCTTCTTCTCTTCCCTCTTAAAGCTTTACAGTACTTTGAGATTTTTACCTTTCAGGGCTGTTTTTAGTACTTTGAGCTAATTTATTACACAACATACCTTTTAAGCATGAATTGATAATTGCCTTCTTTATATGACTAATATAAGAACCACTGATTGTAATATAATACCTGGCTATAATTAACAATGTAGATGGACAAATAGCACATAATGTTTTATGTTGTGCTTCCTTGTTCAACACAGTTGAATTTATGTGGTCAGGTCAGGCTGGCATTAGTCACACCCAAAGTAAATGCAGCCCCTTCAGCTGTGTATTGTGATCTTTCAATTACAGAACAAATGCTTTTTCACCCTCCGTTTTTAATTCTGTAATGCTAGGCAGGAAGCAAAACCAAACTTATTAAGCCTCATTTGTTGCTAATACACAACATTCCATTCAATGGTTAAAATTATGACTTAATCTTATGATTGCAAAATTGTTACTGCAGTAATAAGAAAATGCTAAAAACCCATAACAAAGGGTACGGAATTTAATATCCAGTTTGTAAAGCTAAACAGATTTTGGATCTGACTTGGACTGAAGAAGCACGTCAAACAGCCTCTGAATATGCCTCCCCTGTCCACTGAAGAAATCTAAAAATTTTAGGCTCAGCATGAATAAGAAAAACATTTCTGCTAGTTTAAGGAATCCCATCATTAAAGGCAATACAGCTTCTGAAAGCATTCACCCCTTTTTTCAGGCTTCTGCAGATACCTGAAAAAAAATCAACCAACAGGTACTCCTCAACTTATGACCACAACTGAGCCCCAAATTTCACTTGCTAAATGAGCCAGTTAAGTGAATTCTGCCCCATTTTACGACCTTTCTTGCCCTAGTTGTTAAATGAATCACTGCAGTTACTAAGTTAGTTAACATGGTTGTTAAGTGACTCTGGCCTCCATATTGACTTTGCAAATGGAGTAGCTCCTTAGTCTGTCCACTAACTGGACTAGCAAGATTCTTCTCTGAGGGGGAAAGTTGGGCAATTTTAATTGTAGGTGAAAAGAAGGGAGAGCTGGCATAAGAATAAAAAATACATGACTTTTTTATACAGCTAGTCGACTTACGACCACAATTGAACCCAAAATTTATGTTGCTAAGTGAATTTTGCCTCATTTTATGACTTTATGACTATACACTGCAGTTACGTTAGTTACACTGGTTGTTAAGTGGCTTCCCCATTGACTTTGGTTGTAAGAAGGTTGCAAAAGATGATCATGTGATCCTGGGATACTGTAACCATCATAAATATGAGTCATTTGTCAAGCATCTGAATTTTGATCACGTGACCATGGGGATGCTGAAGCGGTCATGTGCAAAATGGTCATAAGTCCTTTTTTTCAGTGCCATTGTAACTTTGAACAGTCACTAAATGAACTGTTGTAAATTGAGGACTACCTGTACTTTAATAAATAGCAAAGATGCTGTGTTTACACAAGATCCAAATCACTTCTTCCAAATCATTTTTCAAGTATATACAGCCTTAATAGTTGGAATGAAATATGATTGAGCAGCTCCCTTTGCTAGGTTTTTGAATAGCAAAAAAAATATAAAACAAAACTTGGAATATATCCAGCTACCAGCTATTTGCCACAATTTTCCAAGGTCCATATCCCTGTGGAAGTTTTATTTTCAGATTTTTCAGTTGTAAGACTGTCGAAGACTTACAAAGAGGTTTTGTATGGCCATGTCAGCAGTTTATAAGGAACTACATCACTGTAAAAATATGGCAAAGGATAAAGTGTGTCTCTGCAACCAATATCCAGGTCTCTCAGTATATCATCTACTCACTGCATTGAAAATGGAGTTGATTCTGTCTTTTCATTCACAGTTTGAAACTGGAAAACATTTTTTTTGAGAAAATATTTTTGCATTTTTATCCCACATTTATAGTAGTTTGTATAACCACAGGAAGGCCACAAGAAATGGAGGATTGGTAGCAGTAATGATAAAAGTGAAAAGTACTCCCTTACTAGGTGAGATTCTACAACTCCGCACTATTTTCTCCCTGGTCTAGTCCATCCCTGAAAAATACTTTAAATAGTCATATATTCAGTCAAGAAAAGGACAACTGTCCTGCCAAGGAGAGGTAATAACAATATGTACCAGAGGAAAAGATGAACCTCTGCTCCCATAAAATTCTGTATGATGAATACAAAAACACCCCATCCCAAACAAAACCCAAAACAAAAACAGCTTCCTTCATTTCACAAAAACATTTTAGGAAAAGCTCTACTTTTGGGATTCCTCATCTGTCCACTGTTTCTTTTTAAAAATGTTTAAACTGCCAGCCAACAGTATCTCAATTTCTAAACACACAAGAGACTTGTTAGGTGGGCTGACAGGAAAGATATTGTGGCAGTGATTTACCATCATGAAAAGACAAAACAAATAATAAGAACATTTTTGAGTTATAATTGTATTTCTTTGTATGCTCTATGGACGTGGTGGCGAACCTATGGCACGCGTGCCACAGGTGGCACGCAGAGCCCTCTCTGTGGGCAAGCACGCTGTCACCCCAGTCCTAGGCCTTCAGCTGGGTTTTATAAAACCTTTTCACTTTAGGCCTCAGCCGTGTGCAAAAAAAAAAAGGTTCAATCAATCAAGCAATCAATTTCAACTTCTCGTGGGAAAAAAAAGATCTCGCAAAGTTGGAATTGATTGATTGAACTTTTTAATTCCCACCCAGTCTGCTGTTTCCACCTCAGCCATGCCCACCCAATGGGCCATGCCCACCCGGCATCCGACGATACCTAAGTGGGTTTTGGGTTGCAGTTTGGGCACTCGGTCTCTAAAAGGTTCGCCATCACTGCTCTATGGATACCTTAGGAAAAAAACAATTGTATCTCAAATGTTCTTTGTTGTATTATGGCTTTTGTTCAGATTGAAAATTACTTGAAGCTTCTGTTTCATTATGCTATCATACTAGAGTTTTGTTTTACATGGCTGTTTGTTACTGACTCCGATTCAGAACTGAACAAAATGCTTTTTGTAATACTATAACATGTTTGCGAATATGTCTCATTTAGCTGTCACTTCCTGAAATAATAAAACTGAGAAGAGTGCCACTAAGGCTGCAGTGCATTTGCATAGAAATAAACTGAGAAATGTATTAAACTTCTTTGCAGAACAGATATAATGCAGCCACAACTGTGTACTTGTGCAGTGATATATTGCAACAGGATGTAAAACCTATTGGCTTTAGTTGGGATTTAGTCCAAGTCACATGAGTGCAGAAGCATAACTTTTGATATGCACTCCTACCCTTGCTAAAATACTGTAAAGTAAGAGTATATAATGTTGGGACTATAAAGCCCAGCTTTTCTGCATTTCAACATATATGCTTTTGTTTTAAACTCTCTCTGTAGTTAAAACTAGAACATGATCCTTTCGGCTTAAGTTAAAAAAAAATAGCACAAGTCTTTGAACCTTTGTTACTATGACATTTAAATTTTGAAGCCAATAAGTATTCTGAATAAGTAGAACCTGTTGTATTACTAAACTTTAATCTTAACATATTTCAAAACAAGCAAGTAAATAATATTAAGATAACATTGCCTCACGTAACAGGTAGTTCTCCACTTATGACCACAATACAGAGTCAAATTCTGTTGCTAATCAAGGCAGTTGTCAAGTGAGTTGTGCCTCATTTTACAACTTTTTTTGCCAGAGTTGTTAAATGAATCACCATAGTTCTTAAGTGAATCATGTGCTCATTAAATGAATCTGTTTTCCTATTGACTTTGCTTGTTGGAAGCTGGTTGGGAAGGTTACAAATGGTGATCACATGACTCCGGGATGATGCAACTGTCATAAATACATGCCAGTTGCCAAGCACCCAAGCAATGATTATGTGACCATAGGGATGCTGCAATGTTTTTTTTCCAATACTGTTGTAACTTCGAGCGGTCACTAAATGAATTCTAAATATCAATAAATCTAGTGGTTATAGTTTATTCAGTGTGTACAACAATTCTATTTTTGTAATTGTACAAATGATAAGTTGGTAAGGTCAAATCACTATAAAAATCTTGGAGATAATCCTCTTTTTCTCATTACTGAATATTAGTTACATTTTAAGGTGTAACATGTAGGCAATAGATGAAAAATAATCTTCATTCCTATTTAAATTGCAGTTTAGGATGTTCTTTATAAGAAATATTACTTAGTTTATTAGCTCTTATCTGCAAATTACTACATTTTCATTATGCGGTAATATAAAAATGAAAATGTTTCTTTTAATGCTTATAGAGAATACTATCAGTATATAATACAGTGACACTAATATAAATGGATTATACAAGATTTCCAAATATTCACATCTACAGTAACATCTGGAGTTAAACTTGATCCCTAGTAATTATATGGCAATGTTTTTCAACCTTGGAAACTTTTTAAGATGTGTGGACTTCAGTTCCCAGAATTCTCTACCCAGCAAGTCTACAGACTTAACATTGTTACATAGCAGGTCCGTGTTCTTAGTTAACCATGTTCAGTCCTCAACTTAGAACCATTCATTGAGTGACCATTCAAAGATACAAAAGCACTGAAAAAAGTAACTCAGACCACTTTTCACACTTACAACTGTTGCAGCATCCTCATGGTTGTGCGATCAAAATTCAGATACTTGGCAACTGGCATGTATTTATAGTGGCTGCAATCTCCTGGGCTCATGGATCACCCTTTGCAACCTTCTGACAAGCCAAGTCAATGGGGAAGCCAGATTTACTTAACTGTGTTACTAACATAACAACTGCTACGATTCGCTTCAGAACTGTGACAACAAAGGTTATAAAATGGGGTGATTGTCTTGCTCAGCAACGGAAATTTTGGGTTCAATTGTGGTCAATTGAGGACTGTCTGTAAAGCATTTTGTCTTTGTTTTATTCTGATAAGTTTCCCTCCCTCCCAAGTTATTACAATGGTTGAGCCTACAACCCTGATATTCCCTAATGAACTCCCATTCAAGTATTGACTAAATTCAACTTTACTTAGTAACAATTTTAATCTTAAAAAAACTTTGAAATCTATGTATAATACTAGGCAAAATTAACCAAACACCATAACAAATTCCTTGAAACTAAAATAAACTACCAAGAAATTTCTTATTTAGCAATAGAGGCTGGATTGGAAGTACCGTAGTTTTTTATTCAGTATATAGAATTTTTAAGAGGAATCCCTGGAGCATAGTCTAAAGCTATAAAGAGATTATCACATTGTTATAGCTTTATTGGATGACCACTATATTTAAAAAGATATTCCCCTACATATCTATACTTGCAAAGAATCTAACTAAACCGATTTGCAGAAAGTAAAGTCTTAATGGATGACTGCTCTTTGAGGTGTGGCAGATTTTAGCTGACCCAGTTTGGTATCCTTGTGTTCCTTGGGAACTTGGAATTGCTTTTATTTGCTTTAATTCCAAGCAAGCATTTTTTTTAAAGTTTCCCCAGTCTTTTGACATATTTTACCTATGTATGTCACTTTTATTCTATCTTGTAGGGGTTTCTTTTCCTCTGCAAGTTAATTTTTCCTCCTTTTTAGAATAGTAACATTTAATGCTGTTTTAACTTTCTTCCCTTATAATTTGTATTCATTATAAGACTTTCTGAGTTATTTTATCTTCGTATCTTATTTAAGGACACAACTCTCATATGAAATATTTTGTTGTTCAGTTAATCAATTATTTAATAATTTAGTTCATATCTCGAAGCCTAGGATATAATTTTCACAAGCTACATTTTTATAAATATAACACAGATAAATGAGAATAGAAAAACTAGTTAGCCTCAGTAAGCAGCAAGCATTGGAGAACTGAGCAGGCCTGTAAACAATATTTTCAGTTTTCTGAAAAATCTGTAATATTGAACAGGTTTATAGGACATGCCAAGTAGTGAATGATTAACAAGATCACCATTTTAAGTCTGCCCAACTGCCTTAATTTTACTACGGTATTGTGGGTTTACATAAGCTTTGTATATTACACAAACCAATAACAGCAACCATTATCAGCACCAATCAAAATTTGAAATCTTGCTTTACAATATAAACCTAGTTATATTGTGTAAATCATGTCAAAAAGTTTTAGCGAGTGACTTACAAGTTCAGGTAGTCCTCGACTTACAACAGTTCATTTAGTGACCATTCAAAGGGCACTGAAAAAAGTGACATATGACCATTTTTCTTACTTACAATTGTTGCAGCATCCCCATAGCAGGAAAAGTTGTAAAATGGGGCAAAATTCATTTAACAAATGTTTCACTTAGCAACATAAATTTTAGGTTCAATTGTAGTCGTAAGTCAAGGACTACCTGTATAAAAAAGTCATGTATTTTTTATTCTTATGCCAGCTCTCCCTTCTTTTCACCTACAATTAAAATCGCCTAACTTCCTCCATCAGAGAAGAATCTTGCTAGTCCAGTTAGTGGACAGAGTAAGGAACT
The DNA here is from genome assembly GCF_001527695.2 of Protobothrops mucrosquamatus. Classification (NCBI taxonomy): domain Eukaryota; kingdom Metazoa; phylum Chordata; class Lepidosauria; order Squamata; family Viperidae; genus Protobothrops; species Protobothrops mucrosquamatus. Next base: position 251,699 of record NW_015386790.1, read on the forward strand.
ACTCCATTTGCATTTCTTTGAAGAGTCTTCACCTACTGGTTACAAGACACACCTGATAGGGAAGGAGTACTTCAAGGAGCCTTGCAGTAGTAGAACTCCAATTTTCATATGCCCATATGCTTAAGTAAATTAAAGATACACAATGAGGCACAAACCCAAAACTATAGCGAACTCCTACAAGTTGATGATAATGCCAAAAGATCTCGGGGTTCACAAACAATCCAGTGCTCCTCAGGTGTGGCAGACCACAACTTCCCTAATTCCCAGCCAGGCAGACCTTTGATCCCAGACTGGAAATCACACACACGCTATCTGAAGGGGACCAGTTTCAGGAAAGCTGTTGCACTTCTTCTCTCCCTTTATTAACCCACTGGGACGTATTTCCCCCCCTACATTCATCTCCTTTTTTTTCACCTCCCTTCTTGTTCCCTAGGAACATTCTTCCTCGCGAGGAGAGCCACCCGCAACAATTCCGCGGGATTGCTAACTCATCCCACAAATTCCCCTCGCCGCTTCCTCCTCCAGGTCGGTTGCCCAAACCTGAACTTAAGCTCTTGAGGTGATCACATGGGACGGCAGAGAAGGCGGGCAGAGCGAGGAAGGTTCCACGGCTGCTTCTTCCCATTGGCTCCGCGCAGGCACGTGGCGCTCCTCTCCCACCGCTGGCTCACAGCTGGGTAGCCCGGGTCTGCTGGCAGGGAAAGAGCAGTAAGAGCCGCTCCAGCTAAGTGCCTTAAAGGAGCGTGGAGGAGGAGGAGGAGGAGGAAGAGGAGGAAGGCGGCAAAGAGTTGTTGTTGTTTTTTCCCCCTTTGGGCTCGTGGATCTGATTTATTTATTACTGTTGTTTTGCCCGGAGCTTCGTGCCTGAACCCTTCGCGTGCAGGTCGTCGTTTTGCTGGAGCGGGGCGGCAGGAAGGTAGGTAGGTCTCGCTGAAGGTAGTTGCGACGTAGGGTAGTTTCTCTTTTTTCCAGAGCGCCGGGATTCGGCAACCTCTTCTTCCCTTGCTCGTGGAGCCTTTCGGCTCTTTTCCCGCGCAACTCGCTCCGAAGTTGGGGGCTGATTCAGAAGAAGTAGGCTAGGCTAGCCCAGGAGGCGAACTGCGAGAAGAGGTGGGTGAGACGTGCCCGCGCTTCTTCGGCCGCTTCTCCGTTCATTTCACAGATAACAGCCAAGCTCTCTCCCGGGCTGGTTCTCTTTTGGGAATGGAGAGCGCGGGTTTTTGGTAGACCGATCGCGGGCTGTCGACGCGCGGAGAAGGGAGTGTCTTTGCGTCTGAAGCTGGCGCGAAAGCTCGCCCCGTCCAGCCCGCCCGGTTTGCTGAAAGAGCTCCGGGATGGCGCGATAAATATTTGGGCAAGGCTCCTGAGAAGGAGAGAGCTGAACGGGATACTCTGGAGGAGGGAGAGATTTAATCGTTTTTTCCGGGTTTTCTTATTGTGTTGGTGCATAGGGTATATAAGCTGTGCTGCATCGGAATCTCAATACATTTGCCTTAGGGGAGAAAAAAAAGTTCATTGGGCTGGCCACATTGATTAAACCGCTTTCAAGTGGCCGGAGAGATGTTCCGTTCCGTACTGCGTAAATGTGAGTTGTATGGCGATGGAGGGGAAGGTAAAACTCCAGAACTGAAGCTGAATCGCCTCCATTTTCCAAGCGCTCGGGGCAAACTCAGCGAGGCTGCCTTTAGAGAAAGACTAAACACAGCAAGCGGCTTCATCTCCGGATTGGAAAACGGGGCAGCTCACGCCCCAAACGCGCCTCTTGGCACTTCGCCTCTTTGCCTTCCCTTCCGACTTCTTCATTTATGCAGAGCGCTGCTGAATTTAGCAGTTTGGCCACGCGAGCTTCAATTCAATTTAATGGGAGAAGTTGCATTTCCTTCTGTCTTGTCCGCATTGTTTCTGCCTTTTGTCCGCTTTCGTCCTTCTCCAAAAATCTATTAGTCAGTTTGCCTGATGCTGAACTTGTGGGGTTTAAAAGCCTGTTTAGTGGGAAATGGTCCAGACATTCTTATGCAGTCCAGAAATGGATGCTCCTTGCACCCACTCGCCCCTCTAGTGGCTAGATTTTTTATTATTGTAATCCTTTATGCTAAGCCGGGGATCAAAATACACAACTTGATATAAGCCGTAGAATTTGTTTTGAGGTAATAATGAGGATAGGGCAGATGTCCATCAGTAATTCTAGTACTCAAGTTTATTGGAAGTCTATGCTTCAACTCTTCTAATGACTGCAGCCCTAATTAGTGCTAGAAGATATATCCTAATGTCCATTTATAAATGCCCATTTTCGTTTATATCAGTCATGGCACGGTTAACAGTCAAGAAGATTAGTTTGGCCGTGGATTGCACTTCAATATTTTTTAAAAGGTTTTAAAACAAAAGCATATATGTTGAAATGCAGAAAAGCTCTGGTGGTTTTCATATCAAAGCAGAATTTATCATCATGAATCTCTCTCTCTTACTAAAGTGTTCTCTTTTTTACAATTTATTTTAATTCCCTCAGTAGCAGGTTGCTATTATAATTTTATAATATTTTGTTCAAATAAATATTTCTTAAATTTTTTTCCAAGTATTCTAGTTGAAGAGGCAAAAATTATCCTGGGAACATTTCCTGACATATAGTTCCTCTGCTTCAATATGAAGATTAGACCTCCCTAAAATAATGTGAGACATTAATATATAAGTCTGTATTTCTTATCAAAGCCTAGTCAGTCAATTTCTTTTAATAATATTAAATACATATTTTAGATAGAACTTTGGAACACTTAAGATCTACTGAAATACAAGAGTTACACTGCACATCTTGAAGTTTACAGTAAAGATCATACCCAATGATTTTGGTCCATCAGTAGAAGGATAACAGATTAAAGACTTGCAATTTTTTATGATTTTCTTGTCTGATAAACTTCCAGATCTATTGCCTGTGGAGTTTTGAAAATAATTTCAATAGTTGATTGCCATTTGATATAATTATTAATTACGATCATTTTGTCCTATTTTTCTGTATATTGTTTTGCATTGCTTAGGCAAATCAGTTTCCATCCTTATAGATTCTATTTTATATTTCTTAAGCCAGCATCTTAGCTGTGAAACCATTTTTAAAATACTGTTATTTTTATATTTTATCAGTTTCTTAGGGGAAAAAAACCAAGCACACATTTTAAGAAGGTAGAGGTTGCCTCTGAAAGATCAAAAAAGTTCCAGTTAAAGTACAGGAAAAGGCCTCTTTTCAATGGACTCAATTGTTAACACAATTGGAATTTAGCCTAAACTGTGCAAACCTTTTGCAGGAAAACTTTGTATTTTCCTATTCTCGGGCTATGTTTATTTTAATACAAAAGAGAACCAATCATTGGTTGAAAGCTTATGGCCTGTATTTCTACGTCAATATTATTTAGTAATTTTAACATCCATGAAGAAGCTATGAATAATCTCATGATGTGAACTTTGTGAGTTGCATCCAGTTAGTATTACATCAGTAAATGGTATGGACAATTTACATTTCCTCATGCTACCCAAAGGCTGCTGGGGAATCATCCAGAGCACATCTGGGAAATAAAGGAAGGGAAAAGTCCTGATGCATGGGCAGACATCTGTTCATATGGTTGGATTTTAGTCTGTGCTTGGTACTTCAGATAACATAGTTTGAGTGTTGGAATGTGACTTATTGATTTTTCATGTGATCGAAAAACATTTGAATGTTTAAAATATAAGTGAATAAGATATAGGTTGACATTTTTAATGTGATTTGAATAATGGTGCATTTTCCTTGATCAGTCATATATTCTGAACCTTTGGGAATGCTGTGAGTTTATTCTAGGTAATGGCTGTTTAAGCACAAAAGTTGTATTAGTCTTTCTGTTGTGTTTTGTTTATTTTTATCCTCCATTTAAACCAGAGATGTCAAACTGCCGGTCCGCAGGCTAGTTTCATCATACTGAAGCCGTGCCCACCCCATTGCTGGCAATGCAAAAAAAAAAGTCACGATACGTCGCAACACGTCATGTGACGTGGCGAGTTTGACACCTGTGATTTAAACCAATCCTAAGATAGTTGGAAATGTTTTGTTGTTGCTTTTATAGAGTATTTAAAAAAACAACAACAAACTTTCATTTACTTGCATTTTAGTTAATCTGCCTTCTGAAACTAGCCACTTGGCAGTATTCTTATAGTTTAGCATTATAAGTATGCCATGTTCCAAATTCAGTTCCAAAAATATATTTTGGAATGTATGATAATGTGAAGCTAACACCTGTCATAACTCTTTTTTAAATAACTACATACAAGTCTGAAGCAATGCATAGGCCTGTGAAGTCCCATGAGCTGAGCTAACCAAATCAGCACTATAAAATAGTCTGCCAAATTATAGGTAGCACTAGGAGGCAGAGGTATTTGTTACAGCCAATTGATAAGCAAAGAATAACATGAGAACTTTTTTATTATATATTGGCATGTTTCTCCTTTGTAGGTAGAAAGTCCTAGAGTTCTTCTATACAACTCTAATTTGTGCATTTCAAGGGCAGGAGCTATTAGACAGCAATAGCTTCCTCCAGTTTTTTGTGGTTCCTGGGATGTATTAAGAATAGGTTCTCTCTCCCTCTCTCCTCTCAATCTCCCTCTCTCCGTGTGTGTGTGTGTGTGTGTGTGTGTGTGTGTGTGTGTGTGTGTGTGTGTGAAATATAAGTGTTAGATTTGGGAACTGTTTTGCTGCTTGGAAACAATTATTTGTATGGCATAGTCTTGTAATGCTTTATGTGTAAATACGTCTCAAAGCAGTTTACTATATATCAGCCACAACTGTAAAAAGAAATTCTTTGCCCCTGGAATTTTATGTTGCCAATTAGTCTGGATTAATATGTTGTACAAACTCAGCCAGAAACCTTATATCAAGTTGTACATTTCAATAGCTTTTTTTCTGCTTTTGACTAGAGAAACTATTTTAATTTATATAACATTTGAAATAAGCTGGTATCTTGACAGACTTCATTAATCCCACTTAATATCTCCTGAATTTTATCTAATTTAATTTAATTCAGATATTATTGATAGTAGGTTTTATGCTTCTAGTAAATCTGCAAAGCCATGCAATTTGATCAGAAAAAGAAAAAAAGTATTTTTGGCTATAAAGCAGTCACCAGTTAAACAGGACAAAATCAGAATAATTTGCTATGTTATGATGTCATAAGCTCCAACATGATTTATACTGCAGCAGGATGAACAGATGATTTCCTGTCCTCAAAAGATTGCAAGGAATGTTAATTACTTTTAATTTCCTTGGTTTATAAAATCTCATGGTATGCAGTCACTGTCTCAATACTCCCATCATGCAGCTGAGCCAAAAAGAAAGAATGATTTGTACAGTTTTTAATATGACACTGGCAAATAACTAATTTTTAAATGAAGTCATGTTCTTGATTTTTGCAAGAGCCAAATTCTTAGTCTTCATTTTAATCTTTTTGAAAATCTCTTACAGTATGGAAAGCCTTCATTATGAGTTATAGGAAAAAAAGCTTATTGAATGGTCCAATATCTTAGACAGCTAGTAGTGTGGAGTCTCGCTTTATTCACATCATATGATTGGTTATTTTTTAACTATTTAAATAAAAATATTTTATTTTTATATGGGATTTTTGAGGTAATGCATGGTCATAATGTATGGATAACTTTCAATTAGGCTTTAAACTGTATGGTGGTATTTTTTCAGTATGAAAGCCATTAATATTTTTAACCTCTCTTTTACCAATATTGCCTAATTCAGTACAATAAAACTTCTAGTTTGGAAGCATGAAGTTGTTAAGTTTGTATTTCTCTTACACCTCTGAAAACTTAACTGTAGCCAATTATTCTTTCTTACTGTTCTGCAGGAGCTCCCATAGGAATTGTACAAAGATCTAGGCAGAATATCCATGAATTCCTTTAGTATCTATCCCCTTACCAGGTAGACCAGACAAGCAATAAAACCAGATAAGCAAATTCTATTTATTGTAAAAGCTACATTAACAGAATCTTCCAAGTCTTGACAATACTGAATTTATTTAATAATAAATTACATAATTTAATTATTTAAATAGTTAATATTTAATAATAAATAATATTTAATAATAATCCCCCCATTTCCCTTACAAGAGAAGCTCAGCAAGATCTGTCAATTTCACCATCCATTCCTCAATAATATATAGCAGAGGTCCCCAACCTTTTGGGCACCAGGGACCGGTTATGTGGAGAGAGGTTTTTCCATGGACCAGAGGGGGTGTGGATTTGTGTGCTGCCTGTGTCCCGCAGATGGGGCTTTGTTTGTGCGGACCGGTTGCTGGTATGCCGTGGCCTGGTACCGGTCCACAGACTGGGGATTGGAGAACCCTGGTATATAGTGTCGAATTTTCCATCTCTATGCACATAATCTGGCCACAGTAATCTATGACTTATTTCTAATGGTTTATTTATTAGTTCTATAAGGAAAAGTGTGACTTCAATTGAATATTAATCTATAAAATCTTCTGTATCAATGTATTGAATCCAAATTTTTTAGTCATTTTAACTTGTTCATCAGGCATGATAAAATTTTACTTGTTCACATATCCAACATACATTTGAATTGCCTTTATACATTCTAGATAATTTATCTAGCATCATGGACCACTGATACATTGTTTTATAAAAAATATTTTTGAGATAACAAAAAATAAATTTCAATACTTTTAACCATATTTTTCTCTTAATGCATCTGTATATTATAATCAAATCATATATTGTTTAGCAAATTCCTTGTTTCAAATTTCAACCAAAGTTAGCATTTTTAGCTACAACAACAAATGGTTTAGCAGTTACATGTTCATCATGAATGTACAATTGTACTTCAAATTCTTACTTTGTTCCATACTATAAATCTTTTTGTCCATTCTGGATATTATCCCTGGCTTCATGTAAATGCTGAAAAGGAACAGAGAAAACACTGAGCCCTGTGGTATCACAAAGCAGTGACCACAGATTGAACCTCTTATTCCCAATCAACAATGATTGAAACCAGCCTCAGAAAAATAATGTTAACCAGTACAAAACCATGCCGCCCCACTCCCAGCTCCCAAAGAATATGATAGTATCAAATGCTTCCAAGAGGTGAAGAATAGCTAGGATGGATGTGCTACCTCCAACCCACTCATCTCAGAGGCAATCCAGAAGCATCACCAATGCTGTTTTTATCCGATGTTCCTGCCTGAAATCTGAGTGGAAGAGGGCCAGATAATTGTCTCAACTAGGATTCTGTAGAGCAGAGGTCCCCAACCCCTGGGCTGTAGCCCATTACCATGTTTATGTTTTACTTTGCTCCAGTTGTTTTTTTTCTAAAAAAAAAAAGATGCCGGAACTCACACACGTCATCCAACCCACCTTGCCTACCCTATAAGGTTCCATCCCAAAAAGGTGCTGGAACTCCGTTCTGGGCGTTCTATGAGAAAAAAAAGCCCTGCTTTGCTCCTATCCAGACTTCTTTTATGGCTCTCACATTATTTGCTATTATCTTTTTATGTAGTGTATGAAATGAACTATTTGAGATGTCAAAAATATTCTCCTTTTTGCTTCTGCAATAATTAGAATTATGATTACAGTATAGAAAACACCCAGCAAGCCATCAAATGACATTAATAGATTCACACATGCATTTTTCCATAATGGAAATTATTGTTACACATTCTGTAATTGCATATTTTGAATGTGCTTCTCAGTACCTAAAAATTAAAAAATAGAATTGTTTCTTTATTCCCAATTTAGATAATAAAAATATTTTAGAAAAGAAGGAATGCTAAGGTTGTATTACAAAGGTCAGGTACAATTCATCAGGTTTGGTGTAATACAGCTAATTCTATACTAAGATAAAATGTTTGTTTTAAAATTTCTGTATTGACTTGTGTCTCATCTGAGTTGAAGGGTGGTAGTGTTAGCTTTATGTATGTTGGGTTACCTTGGCTGCTTTTGGTTCATTTTGTCATGGTATATCTTTTAATCAATGAAAAGTAAATAGCAGTTCAATCCTTAGTTCTGAAAGAAAGGACTTACTATTATGTAATCAAACTTTTCTGACTCATGTTGTTTAATAATATCCATTTACCTTCATGTTGCTTTACCATATAATTGTTACCTTTTTGTTACCTTTTCAGGAATGTTGTTAATAATTTCATATTCCAAAATAAGCTTTCTAATAATCCTAGTTGTTTGTCAAGAAATGCTATTGAGCACAAATATTCTTAAAAAGTAACCATGTGATTTCCAATTTATTTTTAAAAATACCCTTTGTAACTTTTCAAGCTAGGGAAAGAATTATTTTATACTGGCAAATGAGTTATATATGCTACATAACCACTGTAGTTCTCTTGTGTCATGAACTTCAATAGACCTATGTGCTTAAATAAGCTAAAATTTTCTAAGATTTACATGTAAAACACCTCTTTAGAACAGGTATGTCCAACCCACATCCTGTGGGCTACATGTGGCCCTGGACAGCTAGTACTGTGGCCCCACAAGATCATAAATTTTAACTTTATATATGATTTATATACATTAGCTATAGTATATATTTTATATGCAGCCCAAGATAATTCCTCTTTATTCAATAGGGCCCAGGCAAGCCAAAAGGTTGGACACTCATGCATTAGAGACTATTGCAGGAGAATTGAGAATTTATTTCTGAAAATGGTTAAGTTTAGACTAGAGCATTTCTTTCTTCTATTTTTATGCTAGCACATTCTTAAATCAATATGTGAATCCAAAGATGATATGAAGGTTTTGAAATTCTTTTGGGGACTGGCAGAATCCTTTAGCCTTTCTTTTGGACAATCTAAGCATTAATTTGAAAAGGCTCTAAGTTCAAAAAAATACTTGCTGCCAACATTGTCTTAAAAAACAAATTGAATTGATGTTGTATTATTTCCTCAAACATTTTTATAGCATTATCAAATGAACTAGTTGTGGAGAGGAGAGATGGGGGAAAATACAAGGAGATTACATTTCATCTGATAGCATACTTATAGTTTAATATTTCACCACATGAGATAAGGGAAACCTAGTATATAATTATTTACAAGGTTCTATTTAATTTAATAGCCTACTTTAAGAATAAACAAAGAACTGAATGGAATCCCCAATCTTCTGTTTTTTTTTCAACAACAACTAAGCTGTACATGTTAAAACAAAAAGAAGAAATTGCACCAATATTTGGTTCCAATATGTGCAATGTATTTCTTCATCAAAGGAAACGTATCACAATCTCACCAAGAAAAATTTGACAAACAATGTCTATTAATGCAATTTCTTCCTTCTTTTCTTTCTGCTTAGCTTTCACTGTACACTTTGCCTTTTGGAAATGAAAAGTAGAGCTGATAAAGCATTCCCTCTAGCAGTCCATATTATACAGTACTCAATAATATTAAGAAACACTTTCTGATGTAGCTAATTGTGCAATATTTTTCTGCAGAAGTAGCTGATCTACAGCAGCCTGGGTCATTTTTCATTTTAACACATATGTATGTTAAGATGGGATAGCCAGAATTTTTTTTTTTTTTGCAACTGCTTACTATTTAGAATTTGATAGGTGCCTTATATGTTGTTTCTAAATAAATGTGATTTAATTAGAATGTGACTTTTCTGAGACTGGATTTCTGGGCTTAAGTTAGATGAAGTTACCCTTATTGAGAATAATGGCATGCTGTATGTTATCTCGAATTAGTGTTTCAATGAAATGGGATACTGAACATATTTTGAATTGCTTTGCCATTAAGAGCTCATTTTCATTATTAAAAAAATTGTGTGCATTTAACAATATTTAGTCAGAAAACTGAGAATTACATTTGCATCTATTTCTCTTTTCCAGTTCGCACATCCTTCTTCACAAAATAGAATTATTTAACATGTTGTCTATTTGTTATTTCAGTTTTAGTGTTTAAATGGTTTTTAAAAACAAGCCTATATTGTATTTAGAGCTGTCTAAGTTGAATGTGAGGAAGCTATATGTCACCGTAGCTGCCTCTGACATCTCCATGAACTGTCAGTGTCTGTATCTGACAACTCCATGAAATTTCACAGTTAGCACATTATTTATGTATTAACCAGATATCTTCCCTGCTGCAATCCAGTGTCTCTCAGTGCCTTGCATAAAGCATAAAACCAAATAAAAAACAGTATAGTTATAAACCACAAAACAACCCAAAACAAACAAGGATACCTTACAGCTTCAGACAACTCCCATGTTGAGCAAAGATGTTGAGATTCTTTAATTTTTTATTTCAGTCTGTAAACCACTGAATTTCTCATTTTTCCCCCTCTCTCACAGACACACACACAGCTAATACTAGAAACCAGTTGGATGTCCTCCAAAGTGTGACCTCAAACTGAATTCATATGAAGTTCTGGACAATTAAATATATATTTCCAAAAGATTCTTTTCAAATTCTATTTTTTGCGCACTGAGAAATTGATTTTTATCAAACAGTGATCTTTCCACCTTCTATGGAACAGTTTCTAGATTTCTGTGCATACTCATTTAAACATACATACATATAGAACTAAGATAAAAAAGGAATTGAAGATAAAACTTGTTCCTTTGCAGTTAGCAAATGATATGTTTCTTCTCTTTTAGGCATTTGGGAAGCATCTTCTAGTAGTTGTTTTGTTCATGCTCCTATTCTAGATCAGTTGTTCATGACTCCATATTTTACTTGATGAAAGTAATTATTACTTTTATTTGTCCTTACGAATAGCCAATGTAGGTAGTCCTCCAGTTATGACCTCTTAATCAGTGACTGTTCAAAAGTATAAAAGTGCTGACTGTTGATGACTGATCTGTGAAGTTGCAGCTGTCACAAGTCTCCCCACAATCACTTGGTTCTGATCTGGGTGCTCAGGCACCTGGCCTGCAATTAATGTCACAGTGAGTTGCAATCATGTGGTTGCCATTTATGTCAATGCAACCTTCCCTGTCAGCTTCCCACAAACAAAGTCAGTGGAGGGGTTGACAAGAAGGAAGGTCACAAGTCTGCTCCTGTAAATCTATCCCAGAGATCTCATATTCTATAGTGTGAACTTGCTCTCAGTACTCCCACCTGCACTCTATAGTGCCCATCCATCCAGCTGCATTCATATAGTGCTGCAGCACCCCCCTCACTTCTGATTTCTGTCTCTAGCTAGCCCACCAGCCTGCCTGCATGTGATGACTCCCCCAGATACTTCCCCAGATACCTCTGCATATGTCAGATCAGAGGAAGATGAACCAGTTCCAGGCATTTCAGGATGAGAGTTGGTTAGTGGCTCCAAGCAGCCGTCTGAGAGGGATTTGACTGAAGCATAGCTGCAGCAGGACAGCCCTGAGGCTTCAGGTGGGGAAAGCATTCAGCTGCAGCCAATCAGTGATGAGAAAGAGAAAATGCCTTCTGCACCTGATCCAAGAATATGTAAGGCAGGGGCAGCGAAGGTCAACCTGATTACTTGCGAGGAGGCAGCTTTGCCCCTCTTGATGGGCTGCACCAGAAGCTGGGAACAATGTGTTTCTTTCCTTGCTGTGTGTTCTTGCCTTGAATTTTGGATTGAGTCTCTTCAGCTGTGGCCTTGCTCTGCCTTGCCTTGTGGCCTTGCCTTGCCTTGCCTGTGGACTTTTCTTGTGGACTTGCCTTTGTCTTGAAACTTACCTTCACCTTGGAAACTTGCTTTTGCCTTGAGGACTAGCTTTGGTTTCATTTGAGTAACCTGTGGAACTCATTGGAGTTGAGCTGGTACTAGCACAGGGAATTGCTGGGAATACCAATTCAGGCTTGGAAGCCTTCATAAAGATTCCTTACACCTGTGATGTGTGTGTGTGTGAGAGAGAGAGAGAGAGAGAATGGGACAGCACACCGCAGCACTCTCCCATCCCCATCTCCAAGCTCTTTACCTGGGATTCCTGTCTCTTCCCGTTTAACTAGCTGTGTGTTGCAATGGCAACTAGGACTGTCAGGATTGTCATTTCTAAGCACTCATATGACATTGTGCTTTATGACTGCATCACTTAGCAACAGCAATCCTGGTCCCAATTGCTGAGGACTATTTTAAGCCAATAAAACCTTAGCTTTTAGAAAAAATGGTATCAAATTTTCTTAGGTGAATTGGCTTCTTGTTTGTTGCAGTTTGCATTCTGATAGGACTATTTTGAAAATAAAGAAGTCAGAGCAAAAAATGGTTCTGATAATAAAGCAAGGTGATGACTTCCTGCTTCTAATATTTCATGAATTATGCTCATGTGCTAATCTGTCATCATTTATTAGTCTTTCTATTTGTATGAACTATTATTTATGACCTGCTGAATTTAGCTTCTGTGTCATGTACTGTATGTGACTTGAGAAATAGCTGGATGCATTGTATCCACATGAAATCATATTCATTACTCATCAAAATATGTTGTAAGCAAAATACGTCTATCTCATGACTGATGCAACTGAATGACTAAATATTCTATAAACAATGTGTAAGTTAACAGCGGCTAAATCTAAATATTGTAAGTTCAGTCTTCCATTCCATCTTGATCTTCGTTAGAAGGATTTATTAAAAGCACTATAGATAAAAGAGCCCTTTATTTAAAAATGAATAAGTTTAGGGTCAGTTGATTGTTTATTTATTTATTTATTTATTTATTTAGATTTATATCCCGCCCTTCTCCCAACGGGACTCAGGGCGGCTCACAACATATTAAAAAACATAGACACGCCTACAACCCCACCGAAGTAAAACCAATTAAAACCAAATATTTAAAGTTGTACTATTTAAAAATTACACCTAAAATAAACCCGATTTAAAATCCTCCCTAGGCCAGGCCCGCTTGCTGAAAAAGCCATGTCTTGAGGGCGTGGCGGAAAGTAAGGAGATCCGGAATCGTCCGGATCTCGGGGGGTAGTTCGTTCCAGAGGGTGGGGGCACCCACAGAGAAGGCCCTCCCCCTGGGGGTCGCCAGCCGACATTGCTTGGCCGACGGCACCCTGAGGAGACCCACTCTGTGGGAGCGTACCNGGGGTCGCCAGCCGACACTGCTTGGCCGACGGCACCCTGAGGAGACCCACTCTGTGGGAGCGTACCGGTCTATGGGAGGGAATCTGTGGCAGAAGGCGGTCTCGGAGATAACCAGGTCCGATGCCATGGAGCGCTTTAAAGGTGGTAACTAACACCTTAAAGCGCACCCGGAAGGCCACTGGCAACCAGTGCAGCTCGCACAACAGCGGTGTTACATGGGAGCGACGAGTCCCTCCCAACACCGCCCGCGCGGCCGCATTCTGGACCAGTTGAAGCCTCCGGGTGCTCCTCAAAGGGAGCCCCATGTAGAGAGCATTACAGTAGTCCAGGCGAGAGGTGACGAGAGCATGAGTGACTGTGCGCAAGGCGTCCCGGTCCAGAAAAGGTCGCAACTGGTGAATCAGGCGAACCTGATAGAACGCCCCCCTGGTCACGGCCGACAAATGGTCATCCAATGTCAGCGGTGAATCCAGGAGGACTCCCAAGTTGCGCGCCCTCTCTGAGGGGGCCAAAATTTCGCCCCCTATAGTCAGCGATGGAGTCAGCTGACTATGCCGAGGCGCCGGCAGCCACAGCCACTCGGTCTTGGAAGGGTTGAGCCTGAGTCTGTTCCTCCCCATCCAGACCCGTATGGCCTCCAGGCAACGGGTCATCACGTCAAGGGCATCGTTGGGGTGGCCTGGGGTGGAAATGTACAGCTGAGTGTCATCAGCGTACTGATGGAAATCCACCCCAAAGCCACGAATGATCTCTCCCAGCGGCTTTACATAAATATTGAACAAAAGGGGAGAGAGGACCGACCCCTGAGGCACCCCACAAGTTAGGGGTCTAGGAGTCGACCTCTGTCCCCCTGCCAATACCGACTGCGTACGGTCGGTGAGGAAGGAGGAGAACCACCGCATAACGGTGCCTCCCACTCCTAACTCACCGAGACGCCGCAGCATGATACCGTGGTCTATAGTATCAAAAGCCGCTGAGAGGTCCAAAAGAACAAGGACAGAGGAGTAACCTCTGTCCTGGGCCCTCCAGAGATCATTGACCAACGTGACCAATGCCGTTTCCGTGCTGTGCCCCGGCCTGAAGCCCGACTGGTATGGGTCTAGATAGACTGTTTCATCCAGGTGCCGAGGGAATTGCCGTGCAACCACACTCTCAACAACCTTCGCCGCAAAGCGAAGGTTGGAGACCGGGCGATAATTGGCCAACTCGTCTGGGTC